>NC_090750.1:83345175-83388946 GCF_036898095.1 Palaemon carinicauda
AGGCCTCATAAGTGAGCTACGTTCCCATTTGCAATTTTAGGAGAGCTGAGAGCCCCTGACTTATTACACATACAAAATAGGTCTTACTCTAAGTCCTGCAAAGCCCTCCTCTCCCCTCCATACTAATCCTTCCCGCATCTACTCTCACCCTCCTCTCACCCTCCTGCCGTGCGCTCACACGTACACAAACAGCAAAAAAATTCAAGCCCATATAATCCAAATTGTGTTAGCATATGGGGACCTTTTTGGATTATCAAGGGCAAGACCCCCTTCAAAAATTACGAGAGAGAGAGAGAGAGAGAGAGAGAGAGAGAGAGAGAGAGCGCGCGCTTTTTGTACTATCAAGGGTAAGACCTATTCAAAAATTACGAGAGAGAGAGAGAGAGAGAGAGAGAGGAGAGAGAGAGAGAGAGAGAGAGAGAGAGAGAGAGAGATTTGGATTATCAAGCGTAAGACCCATTCAAAAATTATAAGTAACAAACAAACAGGAGAGAGAGAGAGAGAGAGAGAGAGAGAGAGAGAGAGAGAGAGAGAGAGAGAGAGAGAGAACAAAGCAGCATTACCGCAGTCCCTCTCACAGAAATCGATTGTATAATGAAAACGGAAATGAATTATTCAATCAGGGCCAGATTGTGGTTGGAGGTAAACTAGAGGACCTCCGACACAGAACCTTGACTGGGCATTGTTATTGTAATGTATTACAAGGCATGATCACAAAATGCTTTTAATGCTTGTTTGTTTATTCAGTTTTCATTTCCGTATGACGAGATGATCGGTATTATAGTGTATCCGAGGATATGATGCTATTTATATCACTGAAGAGATGACATTATCATAGATCAACATCTACAATTTTGGACCCAGACATCTTTGGCAGGCCCTATGGAATGTCGAAGTTATTATTATTATTATTATTATTATTATTATTATTACAAGCCAACAGGGGAAAAATATCCCAGTGAGGAGAGGAAACAAGGTAATAAATAAATTGCAAGTAATAAACAATCAAAACAAAATATTTTAAGAACAGCAACAACATTTAATTACATCTTTCATATATAAACTATAAAAACGAAGGACGGTTGGAAGGCTGAAAAGATGATGAATGATGATGAATGATGAGGGTGATATCACTATTCATTGTTTTCGGAGTCAGGAAGGAAGAGTTAGATAAGACATTGTTTACCAGGAATGGAAGTCGTGCCATGCGTATCATGGGCATGAGGGAGGGTTGGGGATACCCTGGGGGTACTACCCTAGTGGTTGTGAAGGACGGGAGTGCTCCCTTGTGTAGATTGAGACAGAGAGAGGATCTCTTGTCTTGGAAGGAGGAGAGGGAATAAAATGAAACCTTTAAATAGAAGAAGGGTTTGATTCTTCATCAGTGAAAATGTCTTTCAGCTACACTTGAAATGCACTAAATTCATGGAAATGAAATTTGATTTGCCGGACGTGGCTCTTGTTATTATTTTGATTGTGAACTTTGTACCCTCCAGCCAAAGATTTAAGGTTTAAAGACTGCTCATGGATGGCAGAGGCAAGGAAATGTGACATAAACCTAGCAAGCAGGACAATGCCCTTGAGATTGACCATATATCATATGATCAACGCCCAAACACTATCTCCACCCAAGCTAGGACCAGGGAGGGTCAGGTAATGGCAACTGATGACTCAGCAGGTAGACCTATAGCTCCCCAAACCCCTCATCCTTAGCTCACAAGGATGGTGAGTTAGCAGATACTACAGGCACTAACGAATTTGAGCGGCATTTGAACCCCAGTCAGGGACGTTACCAATAGGTAACCACAAGCATTCATAATAATTGTTTGGTTTTTGGCTGATACATTCGTTGTATTACGTCAGCTGCGTTAAGATTGCAAGGAAAGATTTACAGTTAAAGTACTAATTATGAATTACAATCTTCCTCATCTAATAACAACGATGAGCTCTATAATGTATGTCTTGAGAAAGGGTCTCACAATCATGTAATTTTGACCTAATGAGGCTCTAATGATCCAGTTTTATATTCAAATTTGCATCACATCAATATTCCTCTGAAACAAATTCATAGATTTTGTATTTTTTTTTTATGGTTTTATCAAACATACCATAATCACCATATAGCATAACATCTGAAATGTGTAATCTCACAAAAAATACTATTACTATTGCGAAATATATTTAAACGCAAAAGTTATAAAATATGGGTTGAACTTCTATCCAAACCACTTTCAAGAGTAAAATTACGAGGACATTTTTATTCTTAAAGCAGCCAAACTCATTACATGGTTCCAAAAGATTTTAGCAGGAAATTGTACTATTTTTCTAAGTTTGCCAAGAACATTACTAGTACGAAATATATTTAAACGCCAAAATTGTCAAATATGGTGTGAACTTCTAACTATAACACTTTCTCGAGTAAAATTGCGAGAACATTTTCATTTTCAAAGCAGCCAAACCTTTTTCTTCCCCCTCCCCCCCCCCCCTTTTTTTTTATTACACCAAAGCAGCTAGTGCGTGCCCCGAGTGTGCATGCATTTTCAATGCGCGGAGGTAAGCAATCTCAAGAATACTTGATATACCAGGACATCGTTTTATCATGATTGAGGAATTCTAATTTTCTTCCTTATACGTATACTATAGGAAATGGTTTATCTAGGAAGTAAGCAGACTGTTTGTGCCCCTCGATATTGCAATTTATCGTCCTAACTACGATAGCCACCGTTTTTGGAGTTACGTCGAATTTTACAAAAGAATATTAACAGTTATTGGTAAAATATGGCTCTCAATTATATTCGTGTATCACGTGCTTACAAAAAACCTTATAAAATACAATAAATAACAACTGAGACCAACTAATACAATTACAAATACATTCGTGTATTATATAGGTAACAAGAATTGAGTTCAATTACTGCAATTACAAATACATTCGTGCATTATGTAGGTAATAAGAATTGAGACCAACTACTACAATTACAAATACATTCATTTTATAAGTAGGTAAATAAAAAATATATAAAAATATTTATTAATAAAATTAGGAATAAAATTATAGGCCTAAAACTTTGTTTTTAAAGGCAAGACTTATGCTGGAAAAATAGACGCGTGAGAAGATTCCAACGGAGAACTCGCCGCAGTAATATGACAATTATGAACTCCAAACTTATAATTAAATTCTCGCACTTTGCATTAATGTTTTCATTCCAAAACGTATAATTTCTCCTTACGTCTTTCTCTGAGAGAGTTCTCCTATTGTGTCTCAAACTCTGATATATGAGGCGTTATGCAAAGGCTGCAAGACATTTTACTCTATCAATTCACAGGGTAGATAAAGATATTGTATAAAACTTCTGCAATTATGCTTGTACGAGAGAGAGAGAGAGAGAGAGAGAGAGAGAGAGAGAGAGAGAGAGAGAGAGAGAGGAGAGAGATTCTTATGAGCTATAACACTAGAATACTATTACATAAACTTACATTTATCTACATCACAATCTAAAAAGGTAAAAAAGACTAAGTCCAAGAGAGAGAGAGAGAGAGAGAGAGAGAGAGAGAGAGAGAGAGAGAGAGAGATTCTTATGAGCTATAACACTAAAAAGAATTTTAGAATACTATTACATAAACTTACATTTATCTACATCACAATCTAAAAAGGTAAAAAAGACTAAGTCCAAGAGAGAGAGAGAGAGAGAGAGAGAGAGAGAGAGAGAGAGAGAGAGAGAGAGAGAGAGAGAGAGAGAGTTCTCATGGCTCATAATTTAATAAATAATTTTAAAACAGTATTACACAAACTTACTTATATTCATCTATATCAAAATCTAAAAAGGGAAAAAAGACTAGCATCTAGGGATACCAAACATCTAGTCTTGGGTAGTGCCATAGCGTCTGTACCACGGTCTTCCAATGTTTTGGATTAGAGTTCTCTTGCTTGAGGGTACAATCGGATACACTATTCTATTTTATTTCTCTTCCTCTTGTTTTGTTAAAGTTTTTATAGTTTATATAGGAAAAAATTATTTTAAAGTTATTACTGTTCTTAAAATATTTCCTTTTTCCTTGTTTCCTTTCATCACTGGGCTATTTTCCCTGTTGGAGCCTCTGGGCTTATAGCATCCTGCTCTTCCAACTAGGTCTGCAGCCTAGCTAATAATAGAAATGCTAATAATAATAATAATAATAATAATAATAATAATAATGATAATAATAATAAAAATAATAATAAAAATAATAACAATAAAAATAAAAATAATAATAATAATTATAAAAATAATAATAATAATAATAATAATAATAATAATAATAATAATCATAAAAAAATAATAATAAAAATAATAATATTAAAAATAATAATAATAATAAATAACAACAACAACAATAATAATAATAACAAAGGATAACTAAAGCTTCTAAATCTCTTATTGGTGTCCTTGATATTTCTTGTACTCGTCCCCACAGCAGCAGATGTCCCGAAACGACTGCGAGTACAAAAGCTGGTTCTTTTTATCGACACTTTAGATTTACGACGGAGAAATCGAACTTGTTGTGACGATGGGTGTTTTAGCCTGTGTCTCGGATCGATGCTTCAGTGATAGGTAGCGCTATCGATCGGAAATGGACCCAGGGAACTGTAATCTATAATTTACGGCTATTTTATTTTAGAGTTTTATATGTCTAAGCATATAAAAATGTACACATTTATAGACACATACTATATATATATATATATATATATATATATATATATATATATATATATATATATATATATATATACATATATATACTTATGTCTATATACTGTAAACTAATATAGAGATCCTATAGCACTCAAAAAGTGATATAACCTCTGCATAGTAGTCGTTTAAGCAGAATCACAGTCTCTGCACAGTTAAATTGTATGTGACTAAAACACTACGCTAAGATGGTTCATATATATATATATATATATATATATATATATATATATATATATATATATATATATATATGTACATATATATATATATATATATATATATATATATATATATATGTACATATATATATATATATATATATATATGTATATATATATATATATATATATGTGTATATATATATATATATATATATATATATATATATATATATATATATGTGTGCGTGTGTGTGTGCGTGTGTGTGTAAGTATAAATATATATATGTGTAAATATATATATATATATATATATATATACATATATATATATATATATATATATATATATATATATATATATATATATATACACACACACATAGTCGTTTCAATTTCCATATAGAAAAGTGCTTTCACTCGATTAACCAGAAGGTATGCAACCTTTTGCAATGAACTGACTGGCTCACATCCCCTAACCCTTCGTATGTTTGTGAAAGTTTTTTTTTCCAGATTTCAATTTATTCAAACCATCTCGCCATTTCTCTATGTCAAGTATGCTACTGACACATACACACTCGTACAGAACCCATTGCATTACGCAACGCTACGTTAAGGATTTATCCATACCTGACTGACCACCGAAACTGGATAAATCAATATCCTGCGTCGAAGCTCGAATAGACAGTTAGATAAGTGAAACTTATTGATTAGTGAATAAAACTTGACTCTTAATCAATAAATTATAAAAGAATTATATCGCATTATTAAGTATCGAACGCTATTATCTAGCGTGGGAAGCCGTAAAATCCGCCATTTGACATCCGTAGAGGGCAAATTGTGGGAGTGGCCGATGGGGACCAAGGCTGGACCAGGGCTGGTCCAGGGATGGACCCGTGGCCACGCTGGAAGTTCTGGAACCCAGGTGATCTGAAACCAAACGAAGCAAGAGGAGACGAGGAAAGAGAGAAGGAAGAAGAGGATACGAAGAAAGCAAGAGGAGACGAGGAAAGAGAGAAGGAAGAAGAGGAGACGAAGAAAGCAAGAGGAGACGAGGAAAAAGAGAAGGAAGAAGAGGAGACGAGGAAAGAGAGAAGGGAGAAAAGGAAATGAGCAAAGAGAGAAGGAAGAGGAGGAGACGAGGAAAGAGAGAAGGAAGAGGAAGAGACGAGGAAAGAGAGAAGGAAGAAGAGGGCACTGTCCCTTGGGATGCTCGGAGAAGATGGGAAGCAAATATAAGAGAAGTCTGGGGAATTGGTAACTAGGTGAAAGATAGAATAAATATAAATGCACACTGTTAAAAATTTGCCGTAAAAAACGGTAAAATTCCTGGAATAAATGTTGCCAGGCATTTACCGTTTTAATAAAGGATATATTGACGTTAAGGAGTGATATTACGGTCACCAACCCGTAAAAGATAATAACAAAGTACGGTACAAAATTACGATCGCCTGTATTTTACTGAAATACGGCTAAGTACAGTATATATTTACGAAGAATTCCTATAAAATTACTGTTTTTTAACAGTGCAGGGAATAAAGGAAATTGATAGATATACACTCGTCATTACCACAAACAAATATAGAGAGATAATTTGAAGATGAGACATAATGGAAACGGTCGATTTTAAAGAAACAAAAATAGAAAAAAATATGAGATAGAGATAAAAAATTGGATATTGAATTCGATAAGAAAAATTAATATCAAACGAATGAGAAATTGACATAGACTTTATAATTTATACATAAAAACAAGAGTTGATAGGCAAACATTGCCCTTAGCACTAACAAAATTCCCAGAATACATCATCAAAGCGAAAAAAGGAAGAATAAGCGTTCTTTTAAGGATAGTTAACGTCCAATGTCTGTGTGTCTGTGCCACAGAGACAGAAGAGGTAGACCCATCACTTGGTAATGGCAAGGCTCTAAGGCTTATGGCTTTCTGGAGAACTCATTGGGTAGGATGGACACTTCTCGCCGGCCAGGTACGATGCCCTGTTAAGATGACGTCATCTCTTGCTGACTGAGGCACGAGGAAGTGTTGTGTGTATGCAAACACAATGACGAGATTGTTGATGAAATGTTGTGTGTATGCAAACACAATGACAAGATTATTAAAGGGGTCAAATAGATAACACCTAGACTGAATGAAATCCGGCTTGCTTTTCAGTGAAACAAATCTAAAATACGGTTTAAAGATCACTCATGAATGGCAGAGGCAAGGAACAGTGACAATTATCTAGCAGGACAATATCCTAGAGACTGATCATATATACGTATGATCAGCGCCCAAGCTAGGACCAGGGAGGGTCAGCCATTGACTGCTGATGACTCAGCAGGTAAATCGGGCATGTACGATACCCTGTTAAGATGACATCATCTCTGGCTGACTGAGGCACAAGGAAGTGTTGTGTGAATGCAAACACAATGACGAGATTATTAAAGGAGTCAAATAAGTAGGACCTACGATGATATCCAGCTTGCTTTTCAGTGAAACATCTAAAATACGGTTTAAAAGGCGCTCTTGAATGGCAGAGGCAAGGGACACTACAAGATACATTCGAGTTTAAACGGGTCTCGAACCTCAGTCCAGCACAACGTCAGGCAAGGGCGTTTCCAATAGGCTACAACAATTATATACTAAGACTGTACGAAAATATAATAATAAAATAATAATAATAATAATAATAATAATAATAATAATAATAATAATGATAATAATAATAAAAGTAGTAGAAGAAGAAGAAAGAAGAATTAATGGTCTCTAAAATCATATTATTTCATAAGTAATGAGAATTAAGTCATCATACCCATCGTACTTTTCGTTAAAAAATAACAACACCGAAGAAAGTAAACGAAACCATTACTAAGCAAAACACCTAAAAATTATTTAAAAAAAAAAAAATATTGCTGATAGGGGCATAGCAACTACCACATCTAAATTCTTGAAATATTAGAAAAACTGACAACATTGAACTCCAGGAAAACAGAAATAATGTAAAGTCAATCTTTTCTTTATCTTAAACTCAAGATTGTATAGCACATATGTGATACCTTTTACAAGTAATACAATTATAATGACAAAAGCACAACAAGAAAAAATAATGCTACTTTAAAAAATTTCCTGTAATTGGTAAATATTTACAAACATCAACTTTTTAATATAAAAAGATAAAAACATAAAAGCTTAAAAGGATCTTAAAATATTAAAACTAGATAAGGCTTAATTTCTTCATTTAACAATAACTATAATCACAGAATTCTTTTATTATAAGTAATGCAACAGAATCTTTGAAATACCTGTAAGCAATTGTTTATATCATGCATATGTATCTGATAAATATACGCTAAGGTTTTTGCATACATATTATTTTTAACATGCATATAATTTTTAGTTTAAACAAGATATATATATATATATATATATATATATATATATATATATATATATATATATATATTTATATAGTAATTCTAGAATGAGATTCATTAAAAATTAATTACTTGAAATATTCTTCCCCCCCCCCCCTTTGCAAACATTTTCTTTCAAAACTCAGGTGACTGCAAAAGAAAGATAAATTTAAAAATGGAATTTAGGTTTATTACTTGAAAAAAAAAAAATCTTATGCTGGTTTATCTTCATAATATCTCGTGTGCATATGAATTTCATCTTAGTCATTCATTAGCTTCGATATCAGTAATTTCTACTTGACATCATGCAATAATATTGGGTTTATATAACTTATAATTTATCTTATTTTCTTTTATTCATTTGGTAATTATTCTATAATTCATTTTAATGCCTTTTACAAAGGTTAAATTTTTAATTCAATCTACAATTATCCGCAAAATATTTCGAATAGGAAACTATGCAGTCACCAACATGGTAACTATTCTCAGAGAAAATATACTTAAATTCTTTCTCAAAATAATCAGAAAACTTGAAATTTTTTTTTTTTTGTTAATCATTAATCCCAAATTATCTTTTATTTTATCTTTTTTGTATCTTCTAAGGTAATACTGAAGGTGAATCTTTTATTCATTTGTTTGTTTATGAAAAAATTTTTTTTTTTTTGCTGATTATTAATCACAAATTATCCTTTATTTAATTTTCTTAGTATCTTTTAAGGTAATACAGAAGGTGAATCCTTTATTTATTTATCTATTTATTCTACATTTCTGCTCCAGCTATAAAATAACGTATGTTCATTGCCTTTTTCCTTGGCAATAAATGGCTTAATTAACAAAAATTCAATTCATAATAAATGGCTATTAATGGCTTTTTCAATATTTAATCTTCTTTATTTCTAATATCTATTTAAAAAGAATTGTTTCAGACTGTAATTTTGTTATTTCCTCATATTTTCTAAGCATTTAATAACAATAATTGGTTGAAATAGTTAATTTTAAGTTTCTCAAACTGTAATTCTGTTATTTCCTCATATTTTCTTAGCAGTTAATAACAATAATTGGCTGAAACAATTCGTTTTAAGTTTCTCAAACGGCAATTCTGTTATTTCCTCATGTTTTCTTAGCATTAATAGCAAAAAATGGCTGAAAAAGTTTATTTCAAGTTTCTCAGACAGCAATTTTGTTATTTCCTCATATTTTCTTAGCATTTAATAACAATAATTGGCTGAAAAAGTTAATTCTTAGTTTCACAGACTGTAATGTTGTTATTTGCTCTTATTTTCTTAGCATTTAATAACAATAATTGGCTGAAATGGTTCATTTTAAGTTTCTCAAACTGCAATTCTATTTCCTCATATTTTTTTTAGCAATAAATGGCTGAAAAAGTTAAGTTTCTCAGACTGCAATTTTATTACTTCCTCATATTTTCTTAGGATTCAATAACAATAAATGGCTAAAATAGTTTATGTTAAGTTTCTCAGACTGCAATATTGTTATTTCCTCATATTTTCTCAGCATTTAATAACAATAATTGGCTAAAATAGTTCATTTTAAGTTTCTCAAACTGCAATTTTGTTAATTCCTGATATTCATTTAGCATTTAATAACAACAATTAACTGAAATAATTCATTTTAAGTTTCATTAAACAAGAATATATTTGATTTAAGATAAAATAACTTCCAATCTAATATTCTAGTCTAGATTTTAACTCTTTTTTTGAATAGCTGGCCACAAACATGACAGTATGTTGTACTGACACTCTTACTCCACTACCTTAGGCTTCTCAAGATGGCGGCAACAACTATAGATACCCTTCCATCAATGACAAAGTAAATATATATATCCCGACAGCAGTGAGACTCGTCTCAGCTGTTCGATTTATAAGTTCAAACCTTTATTTTTGTTGCATGTTCCCTTTTGAATCTCGTTCCATTCAAGGATTCTAGAGATTTAATTTTTTGTTTTATTTAACTGTCAGAAGATTTTCCGTTTTTCTCCTTCATTATTGAGACAAGAAGAATTCCTTTTACCCAGTTTTGTTCGTTCTAACTTACTGACATATGAAGCAAGTTCGTTATTTTCCAATCTAAAATCAGGATCTTTGTAATTCTTAATGTTTCATTTTTTGTTTTATTTTAACAGTCAGAAGATTTTCCGTTTTTCTCCTTCATTATTGAGACAAGAAGGATTCTTTTTACCCAGTTTTGTTCGTTCTAACTTACTGACATATGAAGCGAGTTCGTCATTTTCCAATCTAAAATCCTGATCTCTGTAATTCTTAATGTTTCATTTTTTGTTTTATTTTACCTGTCAGAAGATTTTCCGTTTTTCTCCTTCATTATTGAGACATGAAGGATTCATATTACCCAGTATTGTTCGTTCTAACTTACTGACATATGAGGCGAGTTCGTCATTTACAAATCTAAACTCCTGATCTTTGTAATTCTTAATGTTTCACTTTTTGTTTTATTTTAACTGTCAAAAGATTTTCCGTTTTTCTCCTTCATTATTGAGACAAGAAGGATTTCTTTGACCCAGTTTTGTTCGTTCTAACTTACTGACATATGAATGGACTTCATTATCTAATTCAAAATCCTGATCATAGTAACTTTTAATGTTATTTTCACCCATTCATCGCTCGGATGTCGGAGTTGTTTGAATGGTTCTTAACTTAATATTTACGAAATATTTTATATTTGAAATAACACTTAACAAATTTGTTATGCATACTCCTTCGCTGTTTTTTTTTATCCTTTCTTGAAAACTTTCTTTCGTTGGAAATGTTATTTATACATTTAATTATTTTCCTTTCAGCTCTTTTCCTTTGTTAAAAGTTTACTACAAATCAAACAATAGAAAAATCTTTTCTTGAAAACTTTTTTCGTTGGAAATGTTATTCATAATGACTTCAACCTTTTTCCTTTCAGCTCTTTTCCTTTGCTACAATTTTACTAAAATAAAACAGTAGAGACATCTTTACTTGAAAACATTCTTTCGTTGGAAATGTTATTTAAAATACATCTAGTTTTTCTTCTTTCACCTCTTTTCCTTTGCTAAAATCTTAATAAAACCAAACATTAGAATCCTTTCTTGAAAACATTCTTTCGTTGGAAATGTTACTCATAATGCCTTTAATTTCTTTTTACTTTCAGCTCTTTTCCTTTGCTATAATTTTAACACAAATCAAACATTAGGAAAAATCCTTTCTTGAAAACATTCTTTCGTTGGAAATGTTATTTGAAATACCTTTAATTATTTTTCCTTTGCTAATATCTTAAAAAAATCAAACATTCTTCCATTGGTATGTTATCTATAATACCTTCAACCAAGGTCCATGAAATAGATCTTTCCCTCAACGTTTCTATTGTTTGCAAAGCTGAAATGTGGATTGCCATCTAACCCGATGACGTCAACCAATGTAAAGGTCCTATTTTCACATTCATTACTCATTAATGTAAACATTTTGCAAAGTAAACAAAGACTGAGATCAAGTTCACGCAAGTCATTCCAAAATCAAATCTATACATCTCACTTCATTATTATTATTATCATTATTATCAAAATTATTATTACTAGAAGATTTCACAGGTTGTTTACATGAAACTCCATACGTAAACAATAAACTTTGAGCATCTGATAATAATTTATGTAAAAAAAAAAAAAAAAAAAAAAAAAAAACCTACTACTACTATTCACAAGTTGGTCACTGGTAAAGAAACCCGATTGTAAGAAAGGGTTAAGTCATACGTGCAATGGGTAACGACGCCAATAATACATTATCCGGTTTAACTGAATATAGAAAGAACTGTAAATCATAATAATATCATCACAATTCAATAATAAACAATAAATGCTCAAAATCAGAAACATTATAATATCAATTTCTGGAGAAAAATGAATGAGTAACAAGTACCGGAAAAAAAATACTTTTGTTGACGTAAATATCAAAATTAGAATAAAAAGTGCGTGCTCGAACGCAAGGCAATAATGTCAGATGATTATTTGAGAGAAACTAAGTAAAGTTGTAACACTAAGGTTCACATTCACAGGGCTCGCTAGTGGTCCTTACGTCGACCCAACATCCCTATCCTTTTGTTTATGAGTTTACCATCTTTTCATTTATCTTGTTGAATTACAGGTAACGTTTTCCATGTTTTCAAGTTTCGAACTCTTTACTTTGAAAAGTTTAAATGTTTAAAGGTTAATCATGAGTGGCAGAAGCATGGAGTAGGACAATGTCCTAGAATCTGACCTTATACGCTCTAGCCCTTCTCAATTAAGCTAGGACCAAGGAGGACCAGGCAATGGTCAATGACTCAGTAGATATTTATAGGCTCCCCCAAACACCCTTTCCCTAGCTCACAAGGATAGTGAAGTTACACACTACTATTAACTATCGAGTTTGAATGGATCTCGAATTCCTGTCTAACAGAATGCCAACGTTCCAACCTATCTTTTTCAACACAGTGATTAATTAAACATTTTCGTTGATTTCCCTTTGGCTAAAAACTGCACTGGACGTTTCAATCACAAACCCCCCCCCCCCCCCCCCACCAACAATAATCCTCCCTTTTTCATCATCTTCCAGGATACGATATCATAAATCCAACATTTTAATCGGAGGTTATCTGAAAATTCTCAACTGACCCTACTTAACAGTTAATACAAACAAATTCCTGTTGACCTAATCTGGCCACCTGTCTAAAATATAGACGGTTCGTTTCAAGCCTTTCAAACCCTCTTCTACCAAACTTTGGAAAAATCTTCGTTCCGTTATCATTTTCTTCTAATTTTCCAGTATAAAACAGATCGAGATATCCCTTCTTTGGAGTGAATTTCCACAATTTTTCTTCACCCATTTTACTTTTATAAGTTCCTAAACTAAAACGTTTTTCACCAGTTTTTCTTGCCCTCCGACTAGTGTATGATATTGGTACTAATATTTTGGGTAATGTTTTGATGTGTACTTTGTTGTTGTGAATTCCTCTGCGTTATGTAAACGGTACTAATATGATTATCATTATCTGTTTGGTGTAAACAATAGTAATATTTTATCATTAAGCTTGTTTATGTTAACATAAAAATTATATTGCTTCTTTGTCAATATCCTTCATATTATTTTGTGATTTATCACCATTTTTAATGTTATTGTGTCACCCTCTTATTATAATGTGTATCATATTTTTCTAGCAATCAAAATATATATCTTTTGCAGACCATTCTTCAGTAAGTGATCATACAATTATTTTCCATAATGTGATTATGCCAATATTTAATTCAATTCAATGTTTTATTTTTGTGTTGTGAATTTTATAGATATATGTGTGATTTTGCTAAATTTCTTCCATCAATTCCAATCAAATAGTTACTTTGCCGTGAGTCTTCAAACAGATGGAATTATTATTATAAATCATAAGAGTGATTACGATAAATAACAAGTACAACAAATTTTAACAAAATTTTCTCTATAAAAATAACCATATATTTCATTACCGGTATATTCTTCTTCTTCCCCGCCGTTATCCCTACACTAAAGGGTCGGTTGCCTCATGCGCCCTCCCCAATGTCTTCGATCAAAGGCATACTCTTCTACCGAACCTCTTCTCTCCATTCTATTAACGGTACATTGATCACTGCTAAATAAAATGTGAAAAAAAAAATAAATAAATAAAGCGCTCTCCATTAAAAGCATTATAATTCATTTCATTACTTTCACAGCCTCATTAATTAAGAAATAATGATGGTGAATGTTCCAGTTAAAATCACAGCCATTTCCTCTAAGTAAACATACATTTTTATTGCTCTAACATTGAAGACTGTTAAAAAAAGAATATATATATATATATATATATATATATATATATATATATACTGTATATATATATATCCATTAAAACATTAAAATTTTGTAATTAATACGTAATAATGATCATAAATATTCCATTGAAATTCCCAGCCATTAATTATCACCCCCTCACACCAATATCCACGATTCATCACTCATAAAAGACCACTACAAAAAACGCCTTTACGAATCAAGGTAAGAAAGCTCTCTCTCTCCATCAAAACATTACAATTTCGTCATTAATAAGAAAAAGTTATCATAAATATTGAACTGAAATTCCCAGCCATTAATGTTCACCCCCTCACACCAATATCCACAATTTCTCACTCATCAAAAGCAACTAAAAAAAAAAAGAAAAAAAAAAACTTTGAGAAACCAGGTAAGGAAATATTTACCTGTCCTTAGGAATCTCGGGAGCAGCCAAGCTTAACGATGATAAGCAAGAATTACCATCTGCTTAAGACCAGGGGGGGAGAGGAATTCCTTCATTTGAAGGTCGTTATATATGCTGTTGAAGAACTTCTGATATATCTGACGTTCTTCACTCTTGATGACATTTCAATGATAACCCAAATTAATTGTTGTTCGAGATATGATTGTTTTAGGTTAACTCGAAGAGTAAACACAACGAAATCTCCCTATATAATAATGACCTCACTTCCTTTTCTTTATCCATTCCAACTTTTACGTCTCTTGCGACTAACCCCCCCCTTCTCTCTCTCTCTCTCTCTCTCTCTCTCTCTCTCTCTCTCTCTCTCTCTCTCACACACATTCCCCTTCACTCCAGTCTAGTGTTATTGGCTCCAAAACGACGTGGTTTCTGTAATTTTGCGACCTTTCTTGTGAAATATGGCTGAGTGTTGAGGGTAAAGGAGCCTTTAACAGCCATTCTCTCTCTCTCTCTCTCTCTCTCTCTCTCTCTCTCTCTCTCTCTCTCTCTCTCTCTCTCTCTCTCTCTCTCTCTCTCTCTCTCTCTCTGTCTATTCTTGTTTAGAAATCTAATTTCCTAGATTTATATATGATACACACACACACAAACACACACACACACACACACACACACACATATATATATATATATATATATATATATATGTATGTATATATATATATATATATATATATATATATATATATATATATATATATATAAATATATATATACACATATATATACACATAAATCAATATATATATATATATATATATATATATATATATATATATATATATATATATATATATATATATATATATACGTAAAAATCACAGAGAAACAAGGTTCTCATAAGCAAAAGAAATAGAAGATTGGATCCTGACTACTTTCATCATATCTAATGAGCCTTTTCTGCTTGGATGAACAGCCTCCTGTTACTGGCCTGATGCAAGATATCTAATCAATCAAACAGGTCCCATACTACTTGTTGTTTACAGGCCGTTACACATCTCAAAAATGGTGTTTATTTCTAAACACAATTCAACAACTGTGTTGTTTATTCCCAAACACAATCTAAAACAAGGACAATGACACGTGGATTAAGTGATTGATTTCTACATAACAGATATAAGAGAGGGGCACTCGGTAGAGCGCATACCTCCGCTGCGGCAGTTTATTTCTCGACCGTGACCTTGACATTTAACCTTGACCTACCAAAATTTAATAATTTCCACCTTTTTACATAGTTAATCCCTGCAAGTTTCATTACTCGTACCCTGCTGCCGAATATTATTAATATTATAAATATTAAAAAAAAAACTATTGTTGATTCTCCTTTTACTGCGCATGCTAGGAGATTTTGTGTAAAATCTCTCTCTCTCTCTCTCTCTCTCTCTCTCTCTCTCTCTCTCTCTCTCTCTCTCTCTCTAACACAGCCTTGCTAATCTAAAAAAAAACCCGCCCGCTAACAGTTATTACTAATAATTGAAACACTTTCAACAAAACCTATATTTTTCTTTTACAGCATATGCTAGGCGATACTTAAATCTCTCTGTCTCTGTCTCTGTCTGTCTCTCTCTCTCTCTCTCTCTCTCTCTCTCTCTCTCTCTCTCTCTCTCTCTCTCTCTCCAACACAGCCTTGGTAATTTAAAAAACACTTTCAACAAGACATATTTTTCTTTAACCGCGCATGAGAGAATACTTAATTATGATACTATCAGTGAAATTTTTCCTCTCTCTCTCTCTCTCTCTCTCTCTCTCTCCCTCTCTCTCTCTCTCTCTCTCTCTCTCTCTCTCTCTCTCTCTCTCTCTCTCTCTCTCTCTCTCTCCCCATGTATGACGACAAATTCTCTCCCCTGGCATCCGTTCAGAGTAATCCACGGGATTAACATTCATTCCCCCATCCTCCAAAAAATCCCTGACGCTTACCAAACAACAGTCGGACCCCTGGCCTGGTGAGCGTTCCTTTCCTGGTGGGAGAGGAAGCCACAGGAAAGGGAAGAGGGAGGGGAGGAGAAAAGTGGTAGATAAGACATAAGGAAGAGGGGAGGAATGGGATGGCATGCGACTGAGGGAGAGGGCCAGCTAGCGAAGGTGTGCAGGAAATTTTAAGGGCCTTAAAAAGGGACTAGGTGCATTCCTAAAACCCAATTCAAAATGGTTGAGGAAGCTAAAAGCTTTATGTATAATTAGAAGTACATTTTACAGGGAACATACTATCGCGTAAATATCAGAAAATAATAATAAACAATTAAAATCCCATAAAACATTATTCCAAGACGCTGTATCATACTCTGTAAGCTTATAATGAAACAAAATTTCATGCTGTTAAAATGAGAACAGTGAATAATTCGCCAAATATCATAAAAAAATAACTTTTGGTTATCAATATTCTAAGCATCATAGCAAGTGACATGGGCACAAAATTATCCCTACGCTTGACTTTCCTTTAGTTTTGCAAAAAAAAAAAAAAATGAAAAAAAAAATAGAAATACTTTAAAATCTCCGAAAGAGATATAGATTTACAAGTGTCAACCAGTTGTTTATAATTGATTGGTATGTCAATTATAAATATTAACATATCATTTTCTTTTTAAATAAGCTCTAAATTAATTCATCATCATCATCATCTCTTCCTACGCCTATTGACGCAAAGGGCCTCGATTACATTTCGCCAATCGTCTCAAACTACATAGGATCAATTCTATAGTGTAACTGACGAGTTAAAGTCTAAATCAATTAGGCCACCTTAAAACAATATCCCCATAGATAAATTGTTACACGAAATTCAGGGAAGAAAAGTAAACTCAGAATTGAATTACGAAAACAAGCTGTGAATATTCATAAATGCTTACACCGGAATATATTTACAAATAATTACACAGTGACAAAGAAAACAGACACCAGCCTATGATGGAAATCCCCAAAAATCCTCGTCACTGAAAGACAATTTATGTGGATAGGCTGGTAAATGTGGTTGCAGAGATGCAGGATTTGGCCAATCACAGTTTCAGCGTTTACCGATAATGGAATTGAACATGGATTAGTAATTATCAACGAATGCTGAACTACAGAACGGGTCTGCTAATATTGGGATTAAGGTGACTTGACGTCCCTCTTGTTCTTAGATTATTATTATTATTATTATTATCATTATTATTATTATTATTATTATCATTAGTAGTAGTAGTAGTAGTAGTAGTAGTAGTAGTAGTAGTAGTAGTAGTAGTAGTAGTAACTAAGCTACAATCATAGTTGGAAGAGCAAAATACTATAAGCCCAAGGGCTCTAACAGGAAATAATAACACAGTGAGGAAAGGAAACAAGGAAATAAGTAACCTACAAGAGCAGTAATGAACAATCAATATAAAATACTTTAAGAACAGTAACAGCACTAAAGTAGATCTTTCATATTCATATTATAAAAACTTGAAAAAAAGCAAGAGGAATAGGAATAAGATAGATTAGTGTGGCTGACTGTACCCTCAAGCAAGAGAACTCTAAGACATTGAAAGACCACAACAACAACAAATGCAGCCGTTTCTATCAACTGCAGGACAAAGGCGTAAGACATCTAAATTCATATCTGGGGTTGGCCAGTTTTCATCACCACGCTGGCCAATGCTGATTGTGACGGTGAGAGATTTTCGTCTATTCGCTCACAGCAAACCAACCTAGTATGGTTGGCCCTGGCTAGTACAGCTTTGAAGATCATGTCGATACACAAACCCCATCACCACGATAATGTATACATACTTAGAAAAATCACCTTATAATTTGAGACATTAACACGTGTTTCCAAATACTCTTCTAGAGTTTTTCAAGGACTAAGGTTCCGTCTTTGTTTGGTATTACTAAAATCACTTGTACCTTAAAACGAATAAAAAAACCCTCAGTTACTCATTCAGTCAAACTACGGCTATCAAGAATTCTTTCAACGTCCTTCGAAGATTTCCCAATAAACAGATATCATTGTTTTCTTCATTAAAAATTCTCAAGTGCAGCAAAGTGAAATGGAATATAACGAATGTCTCTGTTAAACCCTTGACCTCGATAGCAAATGTAGTAAGTTAACCAAAATGGGTCTTGAGGAATATTACATCATCGATTAAAGAAATCAAAAGGTGGCCCTGCCCCTGTATCAATGAACTATAAAAAAATCAAAATGAGAGAGAGAGAGAGAGAGAGAGAGAGAGAGAGAGAGAGAGAGAGAGGAGAGAGAGAGAGAGAGAGAGAGAGAGAGAGAGGGGGGGGGGGACCTGCTAGTAAAATTCACATCGCCCCTTAAAAGGAAGACGATCCCTTAACTCGTGAATACAAGTTTCCAAATTGGGAAAATCCCAGCCAAAACTTCACCCTCAAAATAAATGCAAAGCGGATGATGCACTTACATAGGTCACGTTGTCATGCGCACACAAGTGTACGTGCGTGGGCATGCAGCAGTACGTGAGTGTCTGTCTGTGTACCTGCAAGGAAGGACGGCCAAGCGCACGGAGACTGCACAAACCCACCGGTTTAAATTCATTCGTCAAGGTCGAATTCGGCTTGAAGTCTGAGGAGCAACAGCATCTCAATTCCTCTCTCCCTAAGAAGTCTAAACAACAACAACAACAACAACAACAGCTTCAGTCTGAGGAGCAACAGCATCTCAACCTTCTCTCCCTACGAAGCCTAATCAACAATAACAACAACAACAACAATAACAACAGCTTAAGTCTGAGGGGCAACAGCATCTCAATCCTCTCTCCATACGAAGTCTAAACAGCAACAGCTCAAATCTGAGGAGCAACAGCATCTCAATCTTCTCTCCCTACGAAACCTAAAAAAAAAAACAACAACAACAACAGCTTAAGTCTGAGGAGCAACAGCATCTCAATCCTCTTTTCCTACGAAGCCTAAACAATAACAACAACAACAGCTTAAGTCTGAGGAGCTACAGCATCTCAATCCTCTCTCCCTACGAAGTCTAAACAATAACAATAACAACAACAACAACAACAATAGCTTAAGTCTGAGGAGCAACAGATATCTCAATCCTCTCTCCATACGAAGCCTAAACAACAACAGCAACAACAGCAGCAGCAACAGGAACAGCCCCCCTTCCCCTCTTCACACAACCCCATCATCCCCACGAGGATAATTTCTACTCACCCACATTCATTGATGCACCTGTTATATTATAGGCGTCTCATCGTCAGTGCTATTATCATTCCTCACGCTACCGCTGTTCGTACTCAGCCCGTCTGCGAGCTTGTTTACTTTCGAGACCCGTATGTTTTAAGGTGTGTTATGGTGGGTCGATGTTATTCTAACAGTAAACAAATAAAACACAGTTGGAAATATTCTCTTCATACACATTTACACAATCATATTCAGATTTAAGATTGAAAACATTGTACCCTTATCATTTAAATAAACACATGACACTATCTCGAAAACTGCTTTAGAGAGATCTCGGACAAGTCCATAGTCATGTCTAGGGTTTGGCCATTTCCATCCCAATCCCCACGCTGGCCACGGCGGATTGTGATGGGGGAGACTTTCGTCTGATCGCTCACAACAAACCAACCTAGTGTAGGTGGCCCTGACTAGTACAGCTTTGCTGATCATGGCGATACACAAACCTACTTACCCCAATAAGTATCCAAACTCAAAATACCTACACACACACACACACACACACACACACACATATACATATATATATAATTACCCAGAGCGGGAAAAAAGAAAGACAGAACACTATAAATGCATGTTTTCAAACGACCAGAAAATTCTTGCTACAATCAATACCACACCAACGAGATGCACCAGAGCATGACCTACCCTTAACGTCTCTCATACTCTGTCTTGGGAGGAGGAGGAGGAGGAGGAGAGGGATGAGGAGGGGAGGAGGAGGATGAGGAGGGGGGCTAAGTTTCAAGTACAGTTACGTCAGGAAAGGAACAAAGTTGCCTGACGGTCATGTCATGTACTGCAAGGCCAACTACACATCCAGTGGTGATAGGAATAATCATATAAACGTTTTAATAAAAAATATCAAATGTATGTTTTGATTAAGCAAAAATATATGCGAACTTTTCTTTTATGAAGGATACAATTGCAAAGATGGTCTCCCCGAAAACAAAACAAAAAATTCATTATGTTAAATCCCCCCCCCACAAAAAAATAAAAAATAAAAAATTTCAGTCATTCCATTTACTTAATAAACATTTACAAATAATTTACCCCAAACCTTGTGTCTGCTTCCTTTCTTTCCTGAATGGGAAGGCCATTTACTATTATAACGCCCTTCTTTCTGTCACTTCTATCTAATCATCTATCCAGAATTTTATTGGTGGCCATTTCATGTTCGACCATTGACCTTTTCTCTCTACAAACAACCCATTTTTCAAAGATGATATTCTACTTCCTGTGCTTCTCCCTTGGGGGAATAATGGGCATTATTCCTCCAAGGCATCTCCGTACCTAGAAATTCTTATCTCATAAGACTTACAACCATCACAACATTAATTACAAGAATTACATTTGTAATTACTTCACAATGGATACCTACAAGTAATTCTACTCATGTAGATTAGGCAAAAGTCATTTCTTGCGTTTAACATTTTGCATATGTTAGCACTCACTCTACTCCTGCTTGAGGGTACACTCGGGCACACTATTCTATCTTATTTCTCTTCCTTTATTTAAGTTTTTATAGTTGAGCCTATATGTGATAGATATAATTTAATGTTACTATTCTTAAAATATTTTATTTTGATTGTTCAGTACTTGTAGTTTATGTAATTCCTTATGTTCTTTCCTTACTGGGCTATTTTTCCCTGTTGGAACCCTTGGGCTTATAGCATCTTGCTTTTAAAACTAGGGTTGTAGCTTGGCTAGTAATAATAATAATAATAATAATAATAATAATAATCAATATGGACATGTCTGAGGCCTTTGCCCTGCTGTGGACAATAAAAGGCAGCATTTGTTGTTGTTGTTGTTGTTATTTAAAAAGTTTCTTTGTCAAGATCTGACCAACTTTGGAGGGCCAGCGAGAAGGCTCCTCCTCCTCCTCACCTGATCTTCAAGAGGTGACAACTTCCGGTGTCAACTGGCACCTCACCCTATTTTCAAACGTTAATGGCAATTTCCGGCGTCGACTTATGGACAAAAATATTTCTCTAAATATAACATGAATCTGTATGTGAGTCTTTCAAACTAACATATGCTAACACATAAACATATTCCCCAAATATGTTTTTTTTAGAAAGAAATTTAAAATTACTTTACCCATTCATACTTTCTATTGTTTATTTGTTAATTATTCTTTAAATTTCAACCTGAAAGTTTGCAACATCGGATTTCAAAAAAGTACTTTCCCACTTGCTATACATGTTTCGCAGAATTATAAAACATAGGTTCTTTCATTCATTTTTTCAGAGGTTAGAACTTCCAGTTAAAAGCCAGAAATAACATTAAATTTCAAAGAATTGAATATAAATCAACTTATCATTTTAATGTAAACTTCAAACTTCCAGGAAAATGAAAAAAAAAATGAATAAACTCAACATCTCCGGAAAATGAAAAACTGAAACTGAACTCAAGATCTCCGGAAAAATTGAATCCAAAGTGAAAATTATATTACTATCATAACTAACTTTTTTTTTACTAATGTACTAATTCTTATCATAATTGTATCACCAACAAAACTGCTATTCTTTCATTGACTTTGAAGATCACAATTTCTATCAAAGTGTTCACCAAACTAAAAAAAAAAAAAAAATCGATAAAACCTTTCCCAATCCATTCTGGATACACTCTGAAACCATTTCTTAACCCAGGAAGCGTCCCCAACCCCCAACCGGTGGCTATTTCCTTTCCCTATCATCTTTGGATTCTGTTCTCTAAATCAGCTTTCATTCATTCTAATGATATTCTACCCAGGGCCTGAGCTATAAAAGGCGATTAAGGTGCTCATCCCAACAGTCCCTAAACGATCTCTGTAGCAAAGCCGGCTTCAACCTTAAGGCGGGTTTACTCTGTCGAACGGTTCATCGAATGAGGTTCGACAGACAAGTATTTAAAGTGATGTTCGAACGTGTGAACGGGGTATTTGGTTGTCGAACACGTTCGTCGAACGGCTCGAAGAAAGTCTCTTTACGTCTGACTTTTGTGGGCGGGGCTTCATTTTCCACAAACCTTATGCATTTGTGGCTGACCCCGTTTGATAAGCAGGTTCGACAACCGGGTTCGACGAACCGTTCGACCGTGTAAACCCGCCTTTAAACTCAACTCGCCCGTTCCGACAAGATGGCAGATGTAAGGGTTAATTCAACTTAACCCGAATAAGATTATGAATGGTATTTACAGCTAAAGCTTATCAGCTTTAACGAGATGCACAGGCCAAAGGTTATCAGCTTTGACGAATGACAAAGCTTATCAATATTGACGAGATGTCAAGACTTCTCAGCTTTAAAGAGACGACAAAGGTTATCAGCTTTGACGAATGACAAAGCTTATCAGTATTAATGAGATGTCAAGACTTCTCAGTTTCGAAGAGATGCCAAAGCTTATCAGCTTTGACGAGATGACAAGGGTTATCAACATTAACGAGATGCCAAGACTTCTTAGTTTTAAAGAGATGTCAAAGCTTATCAGATTTGACGAGAGATGCTAAAGCTGAAGAGATGCCAAAGCTTATCAGCTTTGAAGAGATGCCAAAACTTATCAGCTTTGAAGAGATGCCAAAACTTATCAGCTTTGAAGAGATGCTAACGCTTATCAACTTTGAAGTGATACCAAAGCTGAAGTGACTCTAAAGCTTATCAGCTTTAACAAGAAACCTACAAAAAGAATAACAATGACATATCTTATGGGGCCTAAAGAAGAATGGCTGCCGTTTTGGAAAAGAGCTGCCAAAGCTGACCAAGGCACAATTTCGAGTGGCTCCATATCCTGAAGTATTCAGAATACATCATTCAAAATGTTCACCAAGTTTGGTTCTTTTTATGAAAAAAAATAACGATTGGTTCGCTATGCTACTGAACTATTAGTCTGAACTGTGTCAACATATATGTTTACTCCTTACTATATAAATTGGATTTATGAATAATTTTACTTTCACCCCAACAAGATAATAATTAAAAGTATATCTCCACCCACTCTTTATTTGTTAATATTCAAAATAACTGACTAGTTTCAGGTTCCATAGCGATGGTTCTTTAGAGATTTTCAGATTATCTCTCTCTCTCTCTCTCTCTCTCTCTCTCTCTCTCATACCACAGGATATTATCTTCTTGCTCTCCCATCTTGCAAAACCTTCTCCTCACCATTATCCTTTACACAAGTAAACTTATCAATAGTTCTTTTCCAAAAACATCCAAGTGTGTGTAAATAAATTGAATTTATTCAAAATGCAATTTTGGCTTGCAAAATCGCTATATTGCAAGCATTTTACAATATATGTCCATTCCCTATCCATAGCAATGGATTACGGACAATTTGGCCGAATTTCAAAATTATATATACAGTACATATACACGCAAATAGAAAAATATATTATATCATAGAAGAGTGTACTGTATACGTACAATTCCATTTTAGCTTCCCCAAAAGAATATGAAAATAACGAGGAATAACTTTTCAGTTGGCAAAGCCTCACATACATTTCAAACCTCTTCTTGCACATCAGATACTATAGCATATTTAAAAATTTATCTATACTACTTTCCCAAAAAAAAATTTTTCTTAATTCTCTTTGTATTCTATGCTTAAATCTCCAGTTTAAAAATCTTCATTCTCTTTGTATTATATGCTTAAATCTCCCTTTTAAGATAAAATAAATACTTTTCAGCTGTTATTCAAAACCGAACTTAAAGACAGAAATATATCCCGGGTAAATTTCATAAACTAATAAACAAATTTGCTCATACACACACTAGAAGATAAAGCATACACTACACCATGACTACAAGCACTGAAGAAATGACGCAATATTGCAGAGAGAGAGAGAGAGAGAGAGAGAGAGAGAGAGAGAGAGAGAGAGAGAGAGAGAGAGGGGAGAGGGGGAGGGGAGGCATATTCCTCAAGGGGCAATGGAAAAAATCAACGCCCTAAAGCCTTCAGAGATGCAAGTTGCTGCCACAGTGTCTACAATGCAGCCAGTAAGGAGCCCAACACTAGCTATGTTACTACTCACTCTCTCTCTCTCTCTCTCTCTCTCTCTCTCTCTCTCTCTCTCTCCTCTCTCTCTCTCCTCTCCTCTCTCGATTTTCAAGGGCACTTAAAATGCACTTGGTTGCATACCACAGACAATCCCTCTCTCTCTCTCTCTCTCTCTCTCTCTCTCTCTGCTACTTACAAACACAACTTATCCACATACAAACATTGATCATGACTCACCCATGGAGACGCCGATGAAATAGACAGTTGATTTGTTGATCTAACTTATCTATCTTCTTTTTACGTTTATTTATCTCCCTACTTATTTACTGAATTACCCAAGGGTCTCTCCTATAAACTTGAGACGTCCAAGGATGCATTCCTCAATAATGAATATTCACCTAGGAGAGATTCAACAAACAAAATGTACTTCAAGGGCCAAGACAAAAGCCAGTGCCCTGTCAATCACTTTCAAAATCAAATATGCCAAATATGCCACACTTAAAGACACACTTGAAAGATTAGTGACATAATTATTCTAACTACATATTAACTCTCTAAAGTTTTCTAAACTATTAAAATCTTTTCTTTTAAATGTTCTTTATTTAATCTTAAAAAGGTCAAAATCTTTATTTTCCTGGTTTCAAATGTACCTTTATATAAATAATATTTTGGTTAAATCACACTAAACACTACTCTTAATAATACTTAACATTCCAAACTATTCCCTACCAATGTTAGCTAACTAGCCTAACTATTCTCACTCTTCTTTCACCCATCTTTCCTAAGAGCAAATATATATATATATATGTATATATATACTGTATATATATATATATAAAAATAATAATGATAATAATAATAATAATAATAATAATAATAATAATAATAATAATCATCATCATAATGATAATAATAAACAAGTTCCTACTCTTTCGCTGCTCAAATTATTTAACTGGTTAAAATCTATTATCTGTGCGGTACTGTTACCTTCAACTAGGTGGCATGAATACTAATGACCCATTTTAGAGAAATAACTTGAGACACTAATGAGTCATCTACTGCAACATTATCCCCCAAGGGGTTTCTCACGATGCTCAACAGATGGCGTTTGGAGGATAATAAACAAGTAATGCATATTAATGTTTTAGCTTTCGAGCCTTCCATCATTCAATGGAGTTTCATTAAAATCCTAATTGTAAGTCATTTAAGTTTTAATTACAATCGTAATGCTAATGTGCTACGCGCATACCGGAAGACATTTGACACTTTATGTTCATGTAAACAACTGGGTATACTAAAATAAGAAATCATCATCTCCTACGCCTATTAACGCAAAGGGCCTCGGTTACATTTCGCCACTCGTCTCTATCTTGAGCTATTAAATCAATACTTCTGCATTCATCATCTCCCTTTTCACGCTCCATAGTCCTCAACCATGTAGGCCTGGGCCTTCCAACTCTTTTAGCTCCTTGTGGAGCCCAGCTGAACGTTTGGTGAACTAATCTCTCTCGGGGAGTGCGAAGAGCATCCCCAAACAATCTCCATCTACCTCTCACCATCATCTCATCCACATATGACATTCGAGTAATCTCTCTTATAGTTTCATTTCTAATCCTGTCCTTAAGGCTACAAAACCAAATGGTAAATAGAATTACCTCAAAACAAAATTTGCAATAACTAACCTGTTTAAATAAGATAGTTATACATTTTAACATATATGATGGGTTAACATACCAAAGCAATATTAATGTTATAATACAGGAAAAAAAAACTCCACTCGTGACTTGAGGAATATAAAACACTTGAAACCTTCACACTTAATGCCATAAAGGGAATACTTAAAGAGTAAATAAGTAAACAATCGAGATAAAACATAAAATAAACAATAAAGTAAACAATCGAGACACAACATAGAATAAACAATTTAGTAAACAATCAAGACAAAACATAAAATAAACAATAAAGTAAACAATCGAGATAAAAAATAAACAATAAAGTAAACAATCAAGATAAAACATAATAAACAATAAAGTAAAAAATCGAGATAAAAAATAAACAATAAAATAAACAATCGAGACAAAACAAAATAAACAATAAAGTAAACAGTCGAGACAAAACATAAAATAAAAATATCAAATGATACAATCACACATGCAGTAAAGATATCTTGAAGACATAAAAATGCATTATTTATGTGGCAAAATAAATAAAACATCAATGCATAAATAAACGTATAACGTGCGCTTTGACCGAAAGATTTAAAATAATGTGATTTACATACTGAAGACATGATTCTTACAGAAACATTGACAAGGAGGGTCGAAAACACGACAGTAAAATGAATTTTGGAATAATAAAATAAAAAAAGGAGTAGTAAGTCCTATGAACAAATAGGATTCGAAAATTAATTCGGAAATATAAAAAAAATAAAAAATAAAAAGTAGTGTAAAGTCCTATGAACAAATAAGATTCGAAAAATTAAATTGGGAAATGCAAAAAAAAATTCATTTGCAAATATAAACAAAAATAAAATTAAAAAACAGTGAAAGTCCTATGAACAAATAGGATTAAAAAATGAATTTGGAAATACAAAAATATAAAGAAACAGAGGAAAGTCCTATGAACAAATGGGATTCAAAAATTAATTTGGAAATACAAAAAAATAAAAAAAAAAAAATTGAAGAAACAGGGGAAAGTCCTATGAACAAATAGGATTTGAAAATGAATTTGGATATAAAACATAAAAATCAAAAGGAAAAGGAAAGTCCTATGAACAAATAGGATTAAAAAATTATTTTGAAAATATAAAAAATAAAGCAGTGAAAAATCCCACGAACAAGATCCGAAAATGAATGCAGAAATAAAAAATAAGAAAGCATTGCAAAGCCCTATGTACAATTTCTGACAAGGAGAGACTGTCTCTCACTGTCATTTATGCTTTCAAACTCCTAAGGAAAATGAGGCCGACAAAGGGGCTGATCTGTCTCGCCTCTTATGCGTGAAGATGATAAAATAAATAATTCTCAGATATTTCTTTCCTATTTTTTCTTTCGCGAAAACATACGTGTATATATATATATATATATATATACATGTATATATATATATATATATATATAATTCAATGGGCAGATGGATAGATTTATAAACAAAGTCCTTTCATTTTCTCAGTAACTTTCTGAGAATGGCTCGCAGTCTATAGATCCTTTTCTTGATAGATATCAAACACGGATACCCATTTGCAGCAGGGAAAGTGGTTTGTGGTCGGCAGGATACAGCAAATATAAGTACTTTTAACTCTGTTAAAAGGATTGGGGGGGGGGGGCAAGATTGCAGTACCTAAAGGCCAAGTTGTTAATGTATGGAAATTTCACTGATCCAACTTCTGCAAGTTAGGAGTGGTTGTTCAATGTAAAAAAAAAAAGAAGTAGACTTGTTAAGGACAGCTGAAGGAGTGGATGTTCAATGTAAACAGAAGTAGAGTTGTAAAGACAACTGACTGGTGTAGTATAACAGGTATTATAAGACGTATTATACAGGGTAAGGAAAACCTAGATATTGCTGAATAGATTGAAAGAGAGGTTTATTCTAAGGGCGGTTTTAGTGTTTCTTTTTCTATGATGGGGAAGATGGGCGAATGAAGAATGAAGGCAGTTAGCTAGCTAACCATGTTAGGGAATACTTTGGAACAGCGAAACCACAATTTTATTTATATAAAGGTACATTTTTCTTAGTATTAAGTCTTATATTTATTATTTTACATGGTATTTATACAGTCAATTACTATTAATAGGAAGCACAAAGTACATAAGAGATAAAGATTAAAGGCATAGTCTGGGTGTTGAGGGAATTAGACGCGTTGTTAATGAGCCTTGTTTGAACCTCGTGTGGGTGAAAGAAATGCGTAGATTTTTGGACGTCTTTTCCACCCAATCTTTATCTACGCTTCACAAGCCAAAGAATGAAAGTGCCAATGACTTGTGTTGGTGCTTTATCGAGCCACCCTCTGAGAGAATTGATAATTTACCAACTTTTTTGGTCTTGTTTGGTACCAAGTTCGAGAATACAGTAAACTCTGAAAACTTAGTCCATTTTGCTAAAAACAAATTATTATTAAATTTTCTCTAAATTTCATAATTTCAGAATTGCTACAGAAACAATTTCTAAAACCAACTATGACTTTGCTATGAACTAGAATCTTACAGAGGAGCAACCATAGCCATTAAGCAAATTTACTCTTAAATTAATCATAAAGATAACAGCATAATCTCAACATGAAATAGGTTTTCTTAAACCACATCTACACAGAGCGGTTGGCCTGCTGGCGCAGAGAGAGAGAGAGAGAGAGAGAGAGAGAGAGAGAGAGAGAGAGAGATTACAGTAGGCCTAATCCAAGTATTCTGTGATCTAATAAAAGAGGTAGGAATTCGGGTTGATGCTTGTCATATGTGAGCCTTATCAGTATAATTCATGTTGACTGATAAACCAACATTTCACAAACTCTTACATTTATAGTAGCTTATGTTGTCAAGAATCTATGATATACCGCTGAAGTAGAAAATGTATAGGAAACACTTAGTGATAAATAATAAACGTGTTTATCTATATGTATAACGTTCACAGTCTCAATGTATATAATAAACATATGTTTATTAATATGTATAAAATTCCCAATACGTCCCAATGTATAGAAAATAAACATGTTTATAAATAAGTATAAAATCCACAATGCGTTCCAAAGTATATAAAATAAACATGTCTATTCATACGTATAAAATTCACTATACGTGCCAATGTAGGCTATATAAACTAAATTTATGTTTACCCAAAAGTACGAGGTTCACAATACATCTCAATAAATATAAAATAAAAATATGTTTATCCATAAGTATAAAGTTCACATTACGTCTCAATGCACATAAACAATCCCAAACACACATTCTTATACTTCAACACTTTCATCTACTGAACTATAAATTCTGACTGCGGTCTAGCATTAGTGTAATTTCCAGAGATTGGCGCAAATAAAATGACATCATTTTCAATAAGCCAAATGTAAGAATTTATGGGGCTCATAAGCGAAAGTAAATTGAGCCTTGTTTACTAAGCAAATCTTGACCGAGATAATGAGAGAAGATTACAATTATGTGGTAATAACCAGCTTCCTGCATAAATAACCTCTAATTTTAAAATTTCCTTAATAAAATGACCTACTTTTCGGGTTTTAGATTATTACCAGTGCTAAAAATATTAACAAAATCATGCAAATTAACGGGATTTTTTTTTTCTAGAATTGATTTATTAGTAAGGGATTCTTACATATACTTGCAACTATATCATAAGTATATATAAAAGAACCATATAACCAGGCAACTTAACGAGAGAGAGAGAGAGAGAGAGAGAGAGAGAGAGAGAGAGAGAGAAAGCAAATTTTCATCGTAATAAAAGTGAGCGAAAGTCCAACTTTATATCAAGAAAACACCTGCTAGCTGTCGTGAGCCAATAACGGTACAATTATAAGCCCCTAGACAAAGGTCAAACGAGGTCAGTGACCTTTCAAACACCGTATCTTTTACGGATTCGTAACGGAGCTGTGTACGAATCATGGGACGTCCAGAGTACGGACAGATTAAAAGCAGGTACGTGCACACCGCCTTTTAAAGCAGTAATGGAGGTTGCCTCTGCTTGTCTAAGGTTAATATTTAACGAAGATGCTTGTAAACGAGAGAGAGAGAGAGAGAGAGAGAGAGAGAGAGAGAGAGAGAGAGCATGTGCAGCGTTGTATACAGTGGGTGTGGCAGCAGTCAGAACCACATCTGGTCGACTGGAGAGAGAGAGAGAGAGAGAGAGAGAGAGATTCTATCTGATTCTGGATTCAGTTAAACGGCCACCAACTATCCTCCTCTACCACGCCCCCCTCCCAACGTCCCCAAGACGAATCTCTCTCTCTCTCTCTCTCTCTCTCTCTCTCTCTCTCTCTGTGGAAGAAGGTCGTTGCTAAGCTCTTAGCAAAGGATGAAAAGACGCTGGACTCCTCCCAGAGATGATGCTGATGTATCCTGACTAAACCAACATAATTATTTCCTTACTACAATTAAAGACAAGTGACTTGAATGTTCCATCTCTACTACCAGCAGAGAGAGAGAGAGAGAGAGAGAGAGAGAGAGAGCGTGTGTGTGTGTGTAATGACTCATCCGCAAAAGAATCCTTCCACGGTGTGTATTCCCAAAGCAGTTTCCTGACTGCTCCGTCGACACAGGCAAATCTACATTCTCATTGGGCGAGGGACATGAATACCCGTTGTAATTGGACGCGTTCGAATGAATAGGGGAATCTGATTGGTCAAAGGATCCTTTGACAGATGTCAAATAGAAAACTTTTTATGACCATCCTCCAAAAGCCTCTCTCACCCATACATCACGATTTCTAACTCGGTGCAACTGCAATTTTCATCTCTGGTAAGTTGTTAGCCTTGGGAGATTTGCCCCGAGAGAGAGAGAGAATAATGGTTGACTCGTTTCATTCCCGTAGGACAAGGATTACCTTGTGAAGGGCATCACGTTTTGATGCTACAAATGTTGTTTTGACAAGCACACTCACTCGCATCTCTCAATCGTGGCTGCAACCCACAAGAGTCGACTTACGGCTAGGTACATAATTTCCTTGCCTGGTCCCTAGACCCGTATATAGGGAACGTTACCGACAACGAGAGAGAGAGAGAGAGAGAGAGAGAGAGAGAGAGAGAGTAATCGTTATCTTAATATAATTTATCCATGATACAATATTGAACTAAGAAAAATAAATTTCTTAAGCAAAAACAACATAAATCCTATATAAATATTTCCTCTGTCTTTCACAGATTTGCAATATTCTCTTGTTACCTAATTGCAGACATGAATAATTCAAGATCGACTTGCAAATGGATTTTATTGTATCGTTTAATGTCGATGTTGCAGTTTAAACTCTTGCATGACGGATTTATTAATACCAGGTGAAGAGTAATCTTCGTAATATTCTTTATATGATTTTTTTTTACTCATGAATGGGGGAGGAGAGGGACAGTGACACTGCCCTATCGAGCAGGACAATGCCCTAGAGACTGACCATATGTATGTATAATCAGCGGGTCCCCTCTCCATCCAAGCTAGGACCAAGGAGGGCAAGGCAATGGCTGCTGATGACTTAGCAGATAGACCTATAGGCTCCCACAAACCCCACCCCCTCCTTAGCTCACAAGGATGGTGAGGTTGAAGCGACCAAAGAAACTAAAGAGTTTGAGCGGAAAAAAAATAAACTTCAATTCAACTTTTTGGATATCTCCTTTTCAAAGATTTAGTTAAAAACACGCTATTACTAAAATAAGACAGCATTACAATACTCCCTTACTGAAATGTTGATATTAGGTCTTTTTTATCTATTTGTTTTTCTCATACCTAAAGGAAATCTATAATATATATTTTCAAAACAACTACGAATACATTTCTTCAAATAATTTTCAGAACAAACCACCCTTCCCCTCAGGCATGATAGTTTCGAAAAGCAATTAGCGATATTTCCGTCTCACAAATATTACGAAAAGGAACTTTCATGCATCCTTTTTCTTCCTTCCACCAGTGTAAATACAGTATATATATATATATATATATATATATATAAACTCCTAAGAAACATACAAGGTTGAAGGTGTCTGGTTTCAGTTCCACTTTCATCAGAGTAGATGCTCATCATAACGTCAGCCGAGCAATTCCAATCCCCCACTGTGGTGCTCAACCACAGCAGTGGCCTATCAACGGACTGGGATCGATCTGCTGCCATGCGAATGCTAGGCGAACACGTTTTGTAGGCCTACTAGCCAGGTGAGAGAACAGGAGCAATGGAACACAGAACTATTCAGAAGAGGTCATAAGCTCCTTGGATAGTGACAAAACTGACATCCCTGCCTGACAGAAAAATGCCAACGGATGTTTTAAAATCCCCAGTACATTTAGTAATATTAGGAATGGTATTAGGTTTTATATAATAATTCAGTTTGGTCTTATACATCTTAATGTTTTAACTAGAAAAATATCCCGGTTCATTATGAAGAGAGCTTTTGACTTTTGCCTTTCATGTGAGTTTGTACATTATTTGTTCTTACTTTTTTTGGGATGATTCTCAGAGGTCAAGACTTCAGAACTCATAGAATGAATTTTTCTTTATACTTGAGATTACTTGAGGTACAAAGGAGGCTTAGCAGTCCTACCAGCCCCTTCCTTTGGGTTCTGGAGGAGAGTCGTTTTTTTTTTTTTTTTTTTAATGGAACTTTTCCAAGTAGGCCTTTCCTTGCAAAATAAAATACGCTGACAGTGTTTAACAATAAAAGTTAGAATCATACTAATTCTATAAGACCAGAAATCCTCGTGTTCCTCGGTTCGAAAAATATTTCCTTTTGGTGCCTCAAATTAGAATCCTTTCTGATCCCAGAATCTTCCGACTTTTAGGTAGCAGGACTTTTATTTCCCTATTTTCAGTTTCTTTGCTAAATCAAGACATCAGATTTCCCATTTTTTTTTTTCTAAATAAAAGGGACGTTGCACATGTTGAAAATGTGCATAAAAAATGCTATAATAAAATTTTCACGCATCCTCCCCCAAAATAAAGTTAAATCCTTTTACATGTTCATTATTTTTAGTATTTACTACCATTGTTAATAAAATAACTGAACGTCTATTTCTTTGCTAAATCAAGACATCAGATTTCCCGTTTTATTTTATCTATTTATTTTATTTTAAAGGGCCGTTCGCATGTTGAAATATGCATACAAAATGCTGTAATAAAACTTATCGGGAGGCCCCCCCCCACAAAAAAAAAAAGTTAAATCCTTCAACATGCTAATTATTTTTAGAATTTATTACAATTGTTAAAAAAAAAAAAAGGTCTATTCAGAGGGATGTCTTGATAATATATTTATCATACAAACCACAACAAGAAAATAGGTCTACTTCCATTTGTAGTTGCACTGCCTATTAGTCTGCCTTCATAAATTACAGGCCAGAGTCAGTGATGAAGATCTCCTAACATAGTCATGAGTATGTTGCTAAAAAAGGCGAAAATAAATCATTTGCAAATGTTGGGCAGCCTTTTATAGGATATCTCCACTCGTGTATAGCAAATGAAAAAGCGATATAAGTTCTTCAGATTTGGCCCGTCAAAAAAAAAAAAAAAAAAAAAAAAAAAAACTGAATTTTGGTCCGGAAAAGCAAAATAAGAAAAATTAAATAAACAAATAAAACCTTTGAATACAAATTTCTTGAAGATTCAGCACTTCAATGCTTTGCAGATCTTTTCAAGCTTGTATTCATTAGATGTATAAAAATATGAATTATCTAATGGGCAACATTTTCCAGGATAATACACTTTACCGCAAAATTCTTAAAAAAACTTCAAAAGATTAGTTCTTGATATAAATGAAACTTAAGCAGTCATAATATAAAGACTTCAAACTCAAATCCAAACTGTTACTAAGGGCTTGTGATCCAACCCGATTATCAAGAAAAAAAAAAAATACTAGAAAAGCATTCTGAAAGTGCAGACCTCAGCCACAGCAGCTTATTTCTCGAAACCAGCTTGCCTTTCCCAGAATCAATTTCAACTGTAAGAGCATTTGAAGTCTGACAACCATGTGCGAACTTGGGGTTAAGCTTAGGGTTAATTCGGTCGACATTTTGCTCGACCTTGACCTTTGACCTAGGCCTTCAAAAAATTAATAACTTCTATGTCTCAATATAACAATTAATCCCTGAAAGTTTCACCACTCTATGAATAAAATTGTGGGCAGGAAGTTGTTCATAAACAAACAAACAAACAGGGGGCGAAAACATAACCTCCTCCTGAATTCGTTGGCGGAGATAAAAATCTTAATACTAAGACAGACGAAAAATTAAATACTGAACTATATGGCTAAAGACACGTCATGTAATCCACAAGTACTATAAAACTAAAAGTAAAATAATCGATTATATCCCCAGCTACTGAGATATAATACTGCCAGTTGGTGCAACTTGTTTCACGAGATATTTACAGCAATTTAGGTATTTCAAGCAAAAACATATTTGCATTCGGTAATTAAACTCATTTGAAAGATTGAGATTAAAAATATCCCTCTTTCCCAATGACATCAACAGGTCAAAGACCCAAGAGCCAATTGAATGAGCAATAATTGCCATAACCCTTCTCATAAATTCCTCTCTGAGCCTCAAAGCCTAACACCTCTTACAAAAACCATTGAATCACAGCAATGAGAGATAAAAGCCCACAATACTGCCGTTGCTGTTGTTGTTGTTGCTGTAGTCTGCCTGACCTTTCCAAGCAGACACGGGTATTGCTATAGAAGTGGAAGAATAGCTGGGATGACGAACAACACCAGGAACCAAAATGTGAATTGAACAAAACTGTTAAAATTTTGTTTTGCTGTTCCCTTGACTTTGTACAGCCATAGCTCCCTTTGAGTTACACGCAGAGAGAGAGAGAGAGAGAGAGAGAGAGAGAGAAAAAAAAAATTCAAATTTTGTTTTGCTGTCCCCTTAACTTTGTACAGCAATAGATTTGATTGATTGATTTGAAGTTCTCTGGCATCCTTTGGGTTACACGTGAAGAGAGAGAGAGAGAGAGAGAGAGAGAGAGAGAGAGAGAGAGAGAGAGAACAAAACTGTTCAAATTTTGTTGTCCCCTTAGCTTTATTAAGCCATAGCTCCACGTGAGTTACACGCACACACACACAGAGAGAGAGAGAGAGAGAGAGAGAGAGACAAGGCCCTAATAAGTATATCTTATAACGGCATCATAAAAACAACCCCTACCACCTCGTTACCGAAACAGACCGCCACATTACGAGAGAGAGAGAGAGAGAGAGAGAGAGAGAGAGAGAGAGAGAGAGAGTCTTCATGATCTCTTCATAAAAAAAGAGAGGAAAAGGGAGGGTTTCTGGTCTATTACGACGAACAGAAATGACCGCAGTGTCTCTCCTTGATTCCTCTCTTTTTTTTAAGACCTTCTTGTTATCATGGCACCCATACCTGATTCCCCCTTCTCTCTCTCTCTCTCTCTCTCTCTCTCTCTCTGCGTGTAACTCAAACGGGGATATGACAGAACAAAGCCAAGGGACAGCAGAACAAAATTTGAAGTTTTGTTCGTTCTCTCTCTCTCTCTCTCTCTCTCTCTCTCTCTCTCTCTCTCGCTGTGGAATTGACTCCGTCTTCTCTTTATGGCTTTGTTTTTTACTCCAAATCATCAGAATGAGTTTCCGATTTTTATCATTCAATTTGCAGTTATAACAATCCAAACAACGCCAAAGGTTAAGTTACCTTTTCTTGTTCGTCAAATGCTAACAAAATTATTTCATATAAAAGAAATACTATAGTCCATTTCTTTAGCGAAGCAGATTTGCACAGACTCGCAGCGGTGCCCTTTTAGCTCGAAAAGTTTCCTGATCGCTGATTGGTTAGAATTACCCTTGTCCAACCAATCAGCGACCAGGAAACTTTTCCGAGCTAAAAGGGCACCACTACGAGTCGGTGCAAATCTGCCTCGCTAAAAGAAATGGACTATAGATGTAAATTACGATATCGGCAATAGATTCCTACGAACATTTAATGCATGTTCAGTTGATTTAAATATATATATATATATATATATACTGTATATATATATATATATATATATATAAGGCAACTATTTTTCTGCCAAGTTAACTCTTTATCTTTCTTATATACAATCTTCATATAATTTGCATCTTTTATCTACAGCCTCTCTCTCTCTCTCTCTCCTCTCTCTCTCTCTCTCTCTCTCTCTCCATCAAAACATCAACCCTTCTTATTGATTGATCTCTCCTTATCTCCGACTACATTTAGCTTTTCTTATCGTGCTCTATTCTCCTCCCCTTCTCTGTTGTCCTTCGTCCTCAATTTATTCCATTATTGCTCCCTTGTTTTCCTCTGATCTTCTTCTCCTCCCCTAAAGCTCCGTCCGGCCCAATGCCCATTGTCATATTTGTTTTCTTTCACGTTTTTTTTTTATCCTTTCATTGCCTACACCAACGAAGTTGGAAGGAGGTTATGTTTTACCCCCTGTTTGTGTGTTTGTTTGTTTTGTGAACAGCTTCCTGGCCACAATTTAAATCGTAGAGCTATGAAAACTTGCAGGGATTAAGTAGTATGTAAAAGGCCAAGGTCAAAGGTCAAGGTTACAGTCACGCCAAATTTCCAATTCACGTATTCAGCCTTAAGTTTGGACATCGTTGTCACAGACTTCAAACTTAGTTCATAATTGAGTGCATGAAAATCTACAGTAATTAATACATGTTAAGGTCAAAGGTCAAGGTCGAGCGAACGGTCAAGATATAAGCTGCGGCGGCGGAGGTCTGCGCTCTACCGAGTCAGAATGTAATTAATACATGTTAAGGTCAAAGGTCAAGGTCGAGCGAACGGTCAAGATATAAGCTGCGGCGGCGGAGGTCTGGCGCTCTACCGAGTCCCCCTCTATTTTCATAGATCTTTTCTATGGCTTCATTTCAAATAAATTTTAATCAAGTAAATTCTTCAATTAAATAAAAAATATTTTACGAATGATACGAAAATCATCATCATTATCATTCACCACTGCTGTTCCGGTCCATCGAGTTGGGGGGAGAGGGAGTAGTCACACCCAGGAGAGGAGGGTTGTTACTTTAGTTGCTGTGATTCACAAGGTGCATACGATCAAAATCATCATTATTATTGTTTCTTTAGCTGTGATTCACAGGGAGTTAATATTCAAATGAACACTCATATGACAAAGAAATAAAAATTTGATAATTAAAGTACTGACATAATAAAAAATATCTAGAATTGTATTGTATTTATCCTTTTGATTACACCAACAATATCACCATTTTGATTCATTAATGTTATGGGCTCAATCGAAAACCTTTCCTTTATTTTAGTCCTCAAGCAGAGTTAGAAAACCAAACACTATGAAACGTATGGTTCCCAATTCTTGACATTTGTCACCTTTTTTTAAATTTTAGTGAGGATTGGCCACTAAGAAAATTGCAAAGAATAATTTATCATCATCATCATTCTCTCTCTCTCTCTCTCTCTCTCTCTCTCTCTCTCTCTCTCCCTGGGGCCTCGAAGAGGTAAACCTCACTCCGTGTTGGAATCGCTCATGATCTCTCTCTCTCTCTCTCCTCTCTCTCTGGGGCCTCGAAGAGGTAAACCTAACTCCTATGGATTGGAATCACTCATAAGATCTCTCTCTCTCTCTCTCTCTCTCTCTCTCTCTCTCTCTCTCTCACAGTTACATATAACAAAGCAAAAGATTTCACTAAACACTTGTCTAGACAAAACACATTCCTTTTTTTTCCTTCTCAAAGCAGGAAGAGGAAAGCGTCCTCATACAGGAAGCTCTGTAGACAACCAAATCATTCACACGAAAAAAAAAAAAAAATATTAAAAGTGTATCTAGGCTTCTGTTGTTCTGGTTTTGATCCAAGCAAGTCTCCGGATAACAAACAAATAGATTCTCGTGTCGAGCTGTCGCCTGTTAGGCCTAAAACGATAAGGGGAAATTTCTAGATAAAAAAAGAAAAAAATGAACAAAGGCGCTTCCCAGTTTATGAAAACGCCTTAACATTTTTCGTGAATATGAGAGAGAGAGAGAGAGAGAGAGAGAGAGAGAGAGAGAATCTCATGCACGATTCCAATCCATAGGAGTGAAGTTTACCTCTTCGAGGCCAAGAGAGAGAGAGAGGAGAGAGAGAGAGAGAGAGAGAGAGAGAGGATATTCAATTTCACCTCTTGTGACCTCGGCTCACCCGGAGCTAATTGCAACACACCACCCCTCCTCCTCTCGCTCCCAACCAGTGCAAGCCTCCTCCACCCACTCGCCCGCCCCGCTACCCACCAACAACGACGCCCGCGTTTTCCTGATGCTCATCATATCAACTATCCGTTTTGCTTGCGTGGGTGACAGCACTGTAAAATCCTCGCCAATAGATCGATTTTTAGAGATCTCTCGATCGACAAAAGGCTACAATTCGCTTTCTGACTCGATCGTAGATGATGTCAAGTTAACCTTTCTCACATAATTCGGGATAAAAAGATTTTCTCGGAATTTCTTTGGGTTTACTTTTTCCTCTCTCCTCATAACCAACTCAGAACCAAATTCCCCTATTTTCCTGTATGAGAGAGGAGAGAGAGAGAAGAGAGAGAGAGAGAGAGAGATCTTATGAATGGTTCCAGCCAGTCGAAGGGAGGTTTACATCTGCGAAGCACTAGAGAGATAGAGAGGATATATATATATATATATATATATAGAGAGAGAGAGAGAGAGAGAGAGAGAGAGAGAGAGAAATAATTAAACTGTTTATAGTCCACTGCTGGACAAAAGCTTCAGGAATGTCAATTCATATATATATTATATATATATGTATATAGAGAGAGAGAGAGAGAGAGAGAGAGAGAGAGAGGATTACGTCCCATTCATCATGCATACCAACCATTCATTCACGAATGTGTCAGCCACGACTCTTCCATTCATTCTCGTCATCCAACTTTCATGAAACTTCTACGTTGCTGAAAAATTAACTCTTACCATATTCCCCTTTTCCCAGTGACTTAAATTCCCCACCTCCCCCTTCCCCCTTCCCCATCTGGGGGTGGGAGAGGAATTATCACCCAACAAAAAGCAATCAATCATTTGCAATTAAATATAATGCTCCACCGTGAATGGTCTTTATACACCCTACAGGGAAGGACCCCTTCGTCCAAGTATTGATCGGCTCTTCCCCTGACTCCCTATCCTTCTGCTACTCTCTTCCTACCGCCATCGGCCATCCAATACCTTCCCCACAACCCCATCATCCCCTTCTATACTCCCGTCCTCATGCCTGCTCTCATTCCCTCCCAAACATATCCTCTAGGGCAGCAGCTACTCTCTCTCTCTCTCTCCTCTCTCTCCTCTCTCTCTCTCTCTCCATACGAGTAAAATCTAATTCGAGAACTATATAATTATAAAATATTTCTCTCTCTCTCTCTCTCTCTCTCCCTCTCACTCTCTCTCTCTCCATACGAGTAAAATTTAATTCGAGAACTATATAATTATACAATATCCTCTCTCTCTCTCTCTCTCTCCTCTCTCTCTCTCTCTCTCTCTCCTACGAGTAGAATCTAATTCAAGAATAGAACTTTTCATAATTGTACAATATCCTTTCGCCACATGCATACTCTGCTGAAGCAGACTTCCTAACATACCCAATCTAGGATTATTTAATCCTGGCCAAATCCTTATCCTCAATGTCACTCTTCCCCACCCCCCCTCCCCCAGGAAGGTTGATATACAGTACTTTCTTGCTTCCTCAACCTTTTTATGGCCAACAAAAGATGTCCCCCAACCTTGGTCGAGTGGTTGCGTTAGCTTCTCTCTCTCTCTCTCTCTCTCTCTCTCTCTCTCTCCTTGCCCTTTCTTTTATTCTTCCACTTTCTACTCCTTTATTAAACATTCGATAAATATTGTAAATCTACTTGATAAATCCTTTAAGCGCACACACACACATACACAAAACAGAGAGAGAGAGAGAGAGAGAGAGAGAGAGAGAGAGAGAGCACGTCCTCTCAATTATCCTCCCTAAATAAGAGCCGATTCCTAAAAGAATCAGATATCCTATAAAGGATTTATCGTTTCAACCGGCTTCTCTCTCAATATACATCCCTTCTCCCTGCCTTTTTCATTATCCACTTCCCAGCTAGCCAAGCTCTCTCTCTCTCTCTCTCTCTCCTCTCTCTCTCTCCTCTCTCTCTATTAAAATCCTTGTGAAAGGTGAAATTAGATGAGAGGAAACATCGCCTTCAGGAACCAATTTTTCGGAAGGACTTGGTTGCTAGGGAGACACAGCAGTCCTTTTTAGGACCCGAGATAGTTTGTTTTCATATCTATGATTTGCCCCGGAGAGAGAGAGAGAGAGAGAGAGAGAGAGAGAGAGAGAGAGAGTTTGTTTTTCATAGTTATCGTTTTTATTTACTTGTTTATTTTTATTTCTTTCTTTTATGTTTCAGATGCCTTTAGAAATCATGGTTCGAATTCCAATGTTCTGAATAAAATTTTGGGGAATATAATTCTGGGAAACTAAATTATAATAGATATGTGAATATACCAAATATACTGGATATATTTCATGACGTAATTCGATTTCATATAATGAACACAACAATGCAGTACGGTTATATGGTTATACGAACATATACAGTATATGTACGCATGCATGTGTGTATGTAAACAACCACATGCCATATGCAAATCTGCTACAAGAATATAATTGGATAATACACGCATTTGGCGCGATATTTTTAGCATATTCTCAAAGTTGGCATATTATTAAAAACTTTATTGTTTTCTTACATACAAAACTGATATGTCCAACATGTACGAACACACGCACATCAACCAAAAAACTATCAGAATTTGTTTTTATTAGATGAGTCATCTTTCAAGTAAACTCTGCGGGAGCGGCACACCAGATTTCATACAAACCGGTCGAGAGAGAGAGAGAGAGAGAGAGAGAGAGAGAGAATGCTACCTTAGTTGAATATCCTCTGGTCCTTGGCAGAAGGATCTATTGCTTCCATATGCATGAGCATTAGTATTCAACCCTTTATTGATTTTATCATACATTATGAAACATACGAACCTAAGAATAATATCGTAAAGTACTTACATGGTTTTAGTTACTGATACTGTATAATTACTACTTTATCGCTATGTGGTCATTACTTTTTCAATGACACCTGTTCATACTTCCTAATCACCCTTGCTACTACTAATCATGAAATTGTACTTCATGCTACTACTATTCACGAAATTGTACCTATCAAAAGACAGCGGTAAAGTGTTCGCCTAGCATTCGCATAGCAGCAGATCGATCCCAGCTCGGGACTATGAGTTTAAGCTATTTACTGGGGAGGCCACTGCTCCGAATGCTAGGCGAACACTTTATCACTGTATTAACCACTGTACTATTTTCTTTTCCCATACTGTGTTTTTTACTCCTAATTACAAAACTTAAAAATGATAAACAAGACAAATTTGCATAATCTATGGAATATTCTAATGAGCCTTTTAACGACCGAAAAGGAAGCTATTAACCTATCATCAAGTAGATCACGATACCCATTTTTTTTTATGAGGCGCATTTGCACTGACTTGCAGCGGTGCCCTTTTAGCTCGTAAAAGTTTCCTACCATCTGAGTGGTTAGAATTATCTTGTCCAACCAATCAGCGATCACGAAACTTTTTCGAGCTAAAAGGGCACCCCTGCTAGTCAGTGCAAATCTGCCTCACTAAAAAGAATTGACTATAGTTGCATGGACTAAATCACAAATAAACTCTTCAGGCTTTATAATATTGGAGAATTTCTCATGGTGGAAGCAAGAGAATATCAGGGCAAGCATAGCAGAGTCTGTTTCAGCTGACGGTAAATACCAGCAGATGATATCGGATTGGCCGATGGATTTTAGTATTGGAAAGTAAATTCGCCATCCGATATATTTTCAAATACCGTATCATCGTATGGAATAAATATTCAATCCCAGCATTTATTTTCTTTCTCTATTAATAGGAATATAAAGCTAACAATTGCACAGCCACGAATAAATACAATAAATTAATATATGAATTTAATTATTTCACGGACGAATCCATTTAGATAATTAGTTTAGCTTCAGTGATATTGGCCGAGGATATTTCAGGTACGCTTACTAGAAGGCATATTAGCTAGAAATTGGAATATTTCGGAATAGTCCCGTATGCTAGTTGGAACTTGGAATATTCTCTGTTAAGTCCGTTAAGCGACTTTCGAAATAGTATTGCAAGGAAGGTCCGCTATTATTATTATTATTATCATTATTATTATTATTATTATTATTATTATTATTATTATTAAGCTAGAACCGTAGTTGGAAAAGCATGACGCTATATACCTAAGGGCTCCAACAAGGGAAAATATCCCAGTGAAGAAAGGAAATTAGGATATTAAATAAACTATATGAAGAGTTATGAACAATCAAAATATTCTATGTAAACGTAAATACTGAAAAGCCAGACTACAGGAAAATTCTTGAACACAAATAAGCATTAGTGTTTATAATATTTCTGTAAAATTATACTGTGCAGAACATATGTCTTTAACCAGTCTGCAAACAGGAACACAGAAAATTTCAGCCTATGTCCATTAAATACAATCCAAATCAATTGTATTATCAGTCTTAAATATTCAAGGTTACGAATAATTCAGATCACAAACATCACTGGGAAAGTCAAAAGTCAAGGATAAGAAATAGTCTTGAGATTATTTATGGAAAAGTCAATTGAATTCTTCCCAAAAGTCTAAACACTGAAGTGTCTAGAGCAATAATCCTTGCCTGGTGATTGCTAGACTAGAGTTCGAGTCCCGCTCGAACTCGTTAGTTCCTTTAGTCACTGCAACCTCACTATCCTTGTGAGCTAAGGATAGGTGGTGTTGGGGGAGCCAATAGGTCTATCTGCTGATTCATCAGCAGCCATTGCCTGACCCTCCTTGGTCCTACCTTAGGGATAGAGGGGGCTTAGGCACTGATCATATGTAATATTGTCAGTCTTTAGGGCATTGTCCTGCTTGATAGGGCAATGTCACTGTCCCTTACCTCTGCCATTCATGAGTGGCCTTTAAACCTTTAAAGTGTACTAGCAACTAGACAGTTAAGATTACCTTAAAAATTAATAGAATCTGCCAGAATCATTTTTGGATTTAGTCACATTCACTTCAATTTCAAAGTTCGAAATTATAAGCAAAAATTGCAATGTATCTTAAGACAAATATCACAACCATATAATGACTTTAAAATAACACAAAAATTAAGCCATTTCTCATCATTGTTTACAATATCTTGATGACATTTACAGTAACTTAAACAAGATGTTGGTATTAAAAGAAACAGCTCTTGCTTGGAGGCATGAAATCATGACTTACAACACAAAGAGTATC
>NC_090750.1:83389446-83404446 GCF_036898095.1 Palaemon carinicauda
AACTGATATGTCCAACATGTACGAACACACGCACATCAACCAAATAACTATCAGAATTTGTTTTTATTAGGAGGCATCCTTCAAGTAAACTCTGCGGGAGCGACACGCCAGATTTCATACAAACCGGTCGACAGAGAGAGAGAGAGAGAGAGAGAGAGAGAGAGAGAGAGAGAGAGAGAGAGAGAGAATGCTACCTTAGTTGAATATCCGCTGGTCCTTGGCAGAAGGATCTATTGCTTTCCATATGCGATGAGCATTACTATTCAACCCTTTATTGGTTTTATCATACATTATGAAACATAAAGAACCTAAGATTATCATCATAAAGGTGATTTTAGTTACTGATACTGTATAATTACTACTTTATCGCCATGTGGGTCATTACTTTTTCAAAGGCACCTGTCCATAATTCCTAATCACTCCTGCTCATACTATTCAAGAAATTGTACTTATCAAAAGATCGTGGTAGAGTGTTCGCCTAGCATTCGCATGGCAGTAGATCGATCCCAGCTCGGGACTATGAGTTTAAGCTGTTTACTGGGGAGGCCCCTGCTCCGAATGCTAGGTGAACAAGTTACCACTGTACTAACCCCCTGTACTATTTTCTTTTCCCATGCTGTGTTTTTTACGCTTAATTCTATAACTTAAAAATAAAAAAACAAGAAGAATTTGCATAATCTATGGAATATTCTAATGAGCTTTTTAACGACTAAAAAGGGAGCTATTACCCTATCATCAAGTAGATCACTATACTCATTTTTTTAATGAGGCGCATTTTGCACTGACTCGCAGCGGTGCCCTTTTAGCTCGTAAAAGTTTCCTGCCATCTGATTGGTTAGAATTATCTTGTCCAACCAATCAGCGACCAGGAAACTTTTCCGAGCTAAAAGGGCACCCCTGCTAGTCAGTGCAAATCTGCCTCACTAAAAAGAATGACTATAGTTGCATGAACTAAAACCCAAATAAACTCTTCAGGCTTTATAATATTAGAGAATCTCTCATGGTTGAAGCAAGAGAATAACAGGGCAGGCATAGCAGAGTCTGTTTCAGCTGACGGTAAATACCAGCAGATGATATCGGATTGGGCGATGGATTTTAGTATTGGAAAGTAAATTCACCATCCGATATATTTTCAAATACTGTATCATCGTATGGAATAAATATTCAATCCCAGCATTTATTTTCTTTCTCTATTAATAGGAATATAAAGCTAACAATTGCACAGCCACGAATAAATACAATAAATTAATATATGAATTTAATTATTTCATGGACGAATCCATTTAGATAATTAGTTTAGCTTCAGTGATATTGGCCGAGGTTATTTCAGGTACGCTTACTAGAAGGCATATTAGCTAAAAATTGGAATATTTCGGAATAGTCCCGTATGCTAGTTGGAACTTGGAATATTCTCTGTTAAGTCCGTTAAGCGACTTTCGAAATAGGATTGCAAGGAAGGTCCACTATTATTATTATTATTATTATTATTATTAATAGCTAACCTAGAACCCTAGTTGGAAAAGCAGGACGCTATATACCCAAGGGCTCCAACAAGGGAAAATACCCAGTGAAGAAAGGAAATTAGGATATTAATGAACTATATGAAGAGAAATGAACAATCAAAATATTCTAATGTAAACGTAAATACTGGAAAGCCAGACTGCAGGAAAATTCGTGAACACAAATAAGCATTAGTGTTTATAATATTTCTGTAAATTATACTGTGCAGAACATATGTCTTTAACCAGTCTGCAAACAGGAACACAGAAAATTTCAGCCTATGTCCATTAAATACAATCCAAATCAATTGTATTATCAGTCTTAATATTCAAGGTTACGAATAATTCAGATCACAAACATCACTGGGAAAGTCAAAAGTCAAGGATAAGAAATAGTCTTGAGATTATTTATGGAAAAGTCAATTGAATTCTTCCCAAAAGTCTAAACACTGAAGTGTCTAGAGCAATATTCCTTGCCTGGTGATTGCTAGACTAGGGTTCGAGTCCCGCTCGAACTCGTTAGTTCCTTTAGTCACTGCAACCTCACTATCCTTGTGAGCTAAGGATAGGTGGTTTGGGGGAGCCAATAGGTCTATCTGCTGACTCATCAGCAGCCATTGCCTGACCCTCCTTGGTCCTACCTTAGGGATAGAGGGGGCTTAGGCACTGATCATATGTAATATTGTCAGTCTTTAGGGCATTGTCCTGCCTGATAGGGCAATGTCACTGTCCCTTACCTCTGCCATTCATGAGTGGCCTTTAAACCTTTAAAGTGTACTAGCAACTAGACAGTTAAGATTACCTTAAAAATTAATAGAATCTGCCAGAATCATTTTGGATTTAGTCACATTCACTTCAATTTCAAAGTTCGAAATTATAAACAAAAATTGCAATGTATCTTAAGACAAATATCACAACCATATAATGACTTTAAAATAACACAAAAATGAAGCCATTTCTCATCATTGTTTACAATATCTTGATGACATATTTACAGTAACTTGAACAAGATGTTGGTATTAAAAGAAACAGCTCTTGCTTGGAGGCATGAAATCATGACTTACAACACAGAGATATCAAATCTTTCAATAACTTTGATGGTTTACCATAGGAAATACCTATAACTAAAAACAAAGTTGAGAGAGAGAGAGAGAGAGAGAGAGAGAGAGAGAGAGAGAAGAGGAGAGATGAGAGAGAGAGAGAGAGAGAGAGACCATTGAAGAAATAGCCTAACCATCTGCTTCATTCATTAGGGTTGGGGTAGGGGAGGGATAGGATAGGGATGGTGTTTGAAGGGGGGGGGGGGGAATTGGAGGATGGGGATGGGGTATGCAAAGGGGGGGGGGAGTATGGGACGATGAATAACAAAAATGGAGAATGAAATGGACGCTTCATTGGACACCCTCAGTCGTCAGCCAGGACATAATGCTTCCTCTTGGATGGTAAGGCCATGACTTTCTTTTACTTACTGTCTTGTGTTACAATAAAAACGTGGATTTTCTTACTTCTGTCTTGTGTTACAATAAGAAAATTTATTTTCTTACGACTTCCTTGTCATACATAAAGAAAAAGGATTTTCTCATAAATAAGAAAATTGATTTTCTTACTACTGTCTTGTATTACAATAAAGAAAATGGACTTATTACTACTGTCTTGTGTTATGATAAAGAAAAGTGACTTTCTTACGACATTTTTGTTACAATGAAGAACATGCTTTCTTACTACTGTATTGTGTTACGATAAGAAATGGTCTTCCTTACAACTGTCTTGTGTTACAATACATAAATGGATACATACACACAATCTATTATATATGTATATATATATACAGTGTATGTATATATATATATATATATATATATATTATATATATATATATATTTCAAATAAGTCATATATATTAATACATTAAAGTCTGGATTCTCTTAACGACCTCGGGATCAGAGCCCCAGGCGAAATCACTCAAAGACTATAGTATCAGACCGGCCGGATTTGAACCCTGGTCCAGGATACCTGTATGCCAGTGACCATGCCACTCGTGGCATGGTCACTGGCATACAGGTATCCTGGACCAGGGTTCAAATCCCGGCCGGTCTGATACTATAGTCTTTGAGTGATTTCGCCTGGGCTCTGATCCCGAGGTCGTTAAGAGAATCCAGACTTTAATGTATTAATATATATGGCTTATTTGAAATATGAAAAACACGTTTAAATGTGTAAAAAATTTATCATATATATATATATATATAATATAATATATATATATATATATCTATATATATATATATATATATATATATATATATATGTAAGCGAGATAGGTGGCTCGCTCATCTACCAAAGGGGGTTCAAGTTCTATTACTAAGAACATGGCTCGAGGAACTTACAAAGAACCAGCCCTTCAAAACGAAAAAGACATGAGCTAAAAGAATATACGGCATGTGCCGTAATTTCCGTATATGAATAAAGTACACCTACATACATTAATAACTAAATCCATATATAAATCTTCTATCTTGAAAACATTCGTCCGAAAGTCAACTTATCACTCCACCTTCATTATTCGAAACTGCAAATTAATTGAATCGTAATGTTTTAAGATAACGTAACTGAACAGCCCCCTACGGGAGAGCGGATGAAAAGGTTATAGGTGGATAGCAAATGACTGCGCTCATTAAGGACGCAGTTTAACTAATCAAAACTGGTTAGATACAATCATGGGATGTTATGGCCGATTAGAGAAAGTTATAGGAGTCGTGCCAGTGAAGGAAGAGGTACAGTATATCTACTTAGAGCAAATGTATGACTGTTTACTATTTATATCACGTATAAACACAAATACACACACACACATATACATATATATATATATATATATATATATATATATATATATATATATATATATATAGTATATATATATATATATGTGTGTGTGTGTGTGTGTGTGTATGTGTGCACACACAATACCTACCTAATCTATATATATACAAATATATTATATATATATATATATATATATATATATATATATATATATATATATATATATAGAGAGAGAGAGAGAGGAGAGAGAGGAGAAGAGAGAGAGAGAGAGGAGAGAGAGAGAGAGAGAGAGAGAGAGAGAGAATCAGCGTAACATAAAGCTACTCATTATGTCCTAGGCTAATGAATGAGGTTTAAATGAGGCGTCAATTTTCGTTCTTTATTTTGCTTATTCATCGTCCCATTTTGACCCATACCCTCCTTAACTAAAATTAAGCAATATATATATATATATATATATATATATAATATATATATATATTATATATATATATATATATATATATATATATACATACATATATACATATATTTATATATAAAATACATATGTATATATATGCATAATGATGTGTATCTTATATGTCTACGTATTCCCAATAACTAACAGACGCAGTGCCGTGACGAAATCTCCCAATGAATATACGTTGATGTGAAATGTCAGTTCTAACATTTATCAACATCCACGACGACAAATATAACCCCTCAATAGATCCGAAGAGCAGCATTAATACATATTTTTATTATTAAAAAAAAAATTACTTATAATACATAGAATATTGAGGTTGCTTTGCCAACCCCCCCCCCCCCCCCCACCCCCCGCCCCTTCCCAAAGGGTGGCAGAAAACCTCCTGTGAGAGCAGACTCAAAAATCAACTGCAGTCACGTCTGCGGTCAATGTTCGTGATTGAGAGTAATCAAAACAAAAGACACTCTGCTAAACTTGACCTGTTCCTCTCAATTTGAGAGAGAGAGAGAGAGAGAGAGAGAGAGAGAGAGAGAGAGAGAGAGAGAGAGAGGAGGAGAGAGAGAAGAGAGAGAGAGAGAGAGAGATGCTTAAAAAATAGAATTAGCCTCAAGTTTTAAATTTCAGCTTTCAACAGTCAACCATATTTTTTTTTTTTTTTTTTGAGAGAGAGAGAGAGAGAGAGAGAGAGAGAGAGGAGAGAGAGAGAGATGAGAGAGAGAGGAGAGAGAGATGAGAGAGAGAGAGAGAGAGAGAATATGCTTGAAAAAATAGAAATAGCCTTAACTTATAAATTTCATCTTTCAGCCATGTTAACACTTTTTGAGAGAGAGAGAGAGAGAGAGAGAGAGAGAGAGAGAGAGAGAGAGAGAGAGGAGAGAGAGAGAGAGAGATCAACTGGAAGTTCTAACAACATAATATATTTTGAAAATATCAATGGCCATAACTTTCCTAATTTCAACTTTGCGAATATTTTGAGAGAGAGAGAGAGAGAGAGAGAGAGGAGAGAGAGAGAGAGAGAGAGGAGACGAGAGAGAGAGGAGAGAGAGAGAGAGAGAGATTAAATGTATATTTAAAATTACACCATAATATCCTTACGAAGAGCATGCTCGGCTCTAGGTAACCTTAATATTCCAGCAGCCAACCAGCCATTAAACTCTTATATCAGGGCAAGAGTTTATGATACTGAGGGTACCTGCAGCGTTGGCTTCGAGAAATTAGCAATCTACTGAGCTACAGATCTTCCTCGAGATATAAGAGAGGCTCAGATTCAACTAATGTCTCTCCACCCTCGAAGAGATAAGGAAAATCATTTCTTTTATGGTACCTGAAGGGATCACAACAGTCAACAGGTGTAAAGGGAATTATCTAGTTCGTTCGTTCGTTTAAGACACGGGCTCTTAGGGAACTATCTATTATCTACCTATACGTGTGATTTTTTTTTTTCATAGTGTATGAATGTATGTTCTATACATTTTTCCTTGGTCCGCATATATATTTACAAAAGTTTTTAATTATATATTATCTACCTTTACGTGCGTGTGAAATTTTTTTTATATAAAGTGTATGAATTTCCACGTTCTATTCTTTTGTTCTTAGTCCGCATATATATTTACAAAAGTTTTTAATTATATATATTATCTACCTTTACGTGCGTGTGAATTTTTTTTTTTTTAATAAAAGTGTATGTATTTCTACGTTGTATTAATTTGTTCTTGGTCCGCATATATATTGTTCTATTCTTTTTTCCTTGGTCCGCATATTTATTTCTTTCTAACTACATTTTTCTCTCTTTAAAAAATATATAAGACATTAACATACTCGACTTCAAAACAAGCCATTCAGTGAATCTACTTTAACCCAAAGAAAGATTCATCTGCTTGTGGCAAATGGAACAGTCGTTAAGGGCCATGCGTCTCATGAAATTTCCTTTTATAGGGCGATAAAAAAATAGAGTAGCTTCTTCCACTTTTTTTTACTGCCATTTTTATCATTTACGACGGATGCGCACCTCACAGTAAAAGGGGCACTTAAAACACCAAAAGATACCTTTTCCTTCTAAAATAAGCGATCTGATTGGCTAGTTTTACACAGTGAATAAATAATCTTTCTTGCCAACTTAATTTCCATTAATCAGTCTTAACCAAATATTATCGACATCATAAAAATTAAAGCAAATCTTTTTTAAGCAAGTAATTTTTCAACGTAAACAGGGGTCACTTTCCAGGTACCAATTGAGAGAGAGAGAGAGAGAGAGAGAGAGAGAGAGAGAGAGAGAGAGAGGAGAGAGAGAGAGAGAGAGATAGAGAACCATTCATCTAAAAAAATTCAACGCATATATATATATATATATATATATATATATATTATATATATATATATAGAGAGAGAGAGAGAGAGAGAGAGAGAGAGAGAGAGAGAGAGAGAGAGAGAGAGAGAGAGGAGAGAGAGAGAACCGTTCAACTAAAAAGAAATTCAACACAGAAAACTCAATAAAGCACTTTCAGTCCCACCATCCCGCAAATGATAATTTGCTAATCTCGGACAATGACGTCACGTACCGAAAATTGAAAACCCGAGTTCAGCTGGATCAGACTGCTCATTTTAGCCGGAGTTCAGACCCTGCTCTTTTGGAGGGCAAGTTTTCAAGAGAACAGTGTTTCGAGTTTACACATGAACGGTGTTTCGCGACGGGGCTTTTTATGTATTTCGTTGTATAGGCTACACTAGATGTTTACAGTGTAAACACTTACAGTGTAAACAAGAATGTGTACTTGGCTGGAAAAGCGAAGTGGTTGAAGTGTAGCACTCTGAGGTCTTAGGAAGCGAGTAATGAAGGGAGCAAGGAGAGGGAGGGGAAAGAGGGAGCTAGAAGAAGAGGGGAAAATAGATGAGAGTTGAATGCAGGACGGGGGGGGGGGGTAAGATTGGAGGCAAGTGCCACTCAGGAAGTATACCTTGAGCTACATCTTTTGTTTCAGAAGGGGAATATGTAATGTGTCAATAGATGGAATAGGGCGTTTCATCATTCTTGTTAATCCAACAGAGAGAGAGAGAGAGAGAGAGAGAGAGAGAGAGAGAGAGAGAGAGAGGAGAGAGAGAGAGAGAGAGAGAGAGAGAGAGAGAGAATATGCTTCAAAAAATCGAAATAGCCTTAACTTATAAATTTCAGCTTTCAGCAATGTCAACACTTTCTGAGAGAGAGAGAGAGAGAGAGAGAGAGAGAGAGAGAGAGAGAGAGAGAGAGAGAGAGAGAGAGAGAGAGAGAGAGAGGTATCCAGAGTTCTACTCCAGGGTGAAGACAGGCGAATGGGTCTGCCCCATTAAAATACCAACTTGTCTCTTATCTAAGCGGTTAATTAATTACCTACTCTGCATTTCAACGGGATAAAACTATCATTAAACGCAAATATCTCCTAAAAGAATTTTCAAATCAGTATGATATTTCATCACACTACCTTTAACATCCCGACCTATATTATGGCTGACCTACCCACATTGCTATATGTGTTACGTTAGTAGTTTACTGAAGGATATTACACCTAAGTCATCATATCTAAGGTGCTAGAATCGGACGAGTTTGGGGTAACACCCCCATAACACCCTCTTCACTCCCAGTCACACAATCCCTGTCCCATCTTTGAATTTCCGTCTTTTTTTTCTATTCTAATTACGTATATTTGTGAATGATAGTATGTATATGCATACGTACTAGCCATATTATTTAATACTGTTACTGTATGTGGCCATGAAATCCTGTGAGTCTTAAACGACCAAAAAAGCAAAGGTAATCACGATGTTAATGGTCATATAGACGGATTATAACAGACGTGTCTAAGGCAACCAGAACTATGTAGTGAGTTTAGGTTTGGGTATATATATATATATATATATATATATATATATATATATATATATATATATATATACTGTAAACACAAACACATACTCAATCATGCTATTCTATCTTAGTTCTCGTCTTGATTTCTGTAGTTTTTAGAGTTTACAAATATAAGATATATTTTAATGTTCTTTTCCTAAAATATCTTATCTTAATTATTTATTACTTCTATTGTAGTTTATTTATTTATTTTCAACACTGGGATACTTTTTCCTGCTGGGGCCCTTGGACTTACAGCATCCTGTTTTTTCCAACTAGGGTCGTAGATGAGCTATTAATAACCCATATGTATATATATGCATACAGTTCGGTGGCCGATGTGGTAATGTCCCTGACTAGTGAACGCTGGACTGGGGTTCGAGTTCCGCTCAAACTAATTAGTTCCTTTAGTCGGTGCAACCTCACTATCCTTGCGAGCTAAGTATGGGAAGTTTGGGGGAGCCTATAGTTCTATCTGCTAAGTCATCGGCAGCCACTGCCTGGCCCTCCTTGGTCCTAGCTTGAGTGGAGAGGGGCTTGGGGCGCTGATCATACGTATACATGGTCAGTCTCCATACCATTGTCCTGCCTGATAGGGCAATGCCACTGTCCCTTGCCTTTGCCATTCATGAGCGGCCTTTAATCCTTAATCCTCAATATGTTAATGCATACGCAGATGTCCCAGCAGTGGTATTAGCTTACGACAATGCATATGACTAAACCAGCAGACAAAAATTAAGAGCAGTTACTCACACAAACGTTTGGGTTACAGAAAATGCGGTAATTCTATATGCATGTCTCCATGACATTCTTATTTCCTCTCACACAGACGTAAACATACAGAGAATAACTTATGTGGGCCGTTCTACATATAAAAGTGCGCGAATTATGATATGCATGGCGATAGCTCTGGTCCAATTGGAAGGCAAGTTTACGTTTTTCCTTGAAACGTGATAAAGCTCATATCATGCAGATCCTGCTGTCAATCTCACGACCTGAGGCCTTTTAATTATGCTAAAAGTTAAAAAATATATATGAATAATAATGAGGTGATATAAAAATATAAACAAAGGCAACATCGACAACAGCAACAATAATTAAAATGATGGTGCAATGCAACATAAGGACAAAACTTAAGCTATTTTTAAGAGTATTGGGGAAATTCTGTCAGTATACTGAACAATTTACAGCTAGAAAATAAAAGGAGACAGTTGAAGTATGCTCTACAATAAGAACTTGATTATAGTCATTAGACTATAGCCCCTCTATGATTAGCCATAAATAAAGGTAGAAAGAAAAAGTGGAGTTTTAAAACAAGAACGGGACCAGAAATAAATAATAAAAGCATAATGAAAAAAAAAAATCGTAACTATGAAAAATATTGCATATTAAAAAGGAAATATATTCTCACCTTTCACCCACCCATCCATAAAGGCAAAACCTCTAATAACAGTCCAAGAAATTCTTCAGTATAAACAATGAAAAATAACGATGGAAGATAAAAGATTAGGACAATCCACTAGTGCATAATTATGAGAGGGAATTGCGTTGCCCGAATGGAGTTGCATGTTTCTTTACTTTTGTCTAGACAAAAGACGCAGCTTAGGCCTGTATTGATCCAACGTTCTTGCTCTAATGGCATAACCTTGTTTTGCTTGCATGCGATAATTTGTATGTCTGTCCCTCTCTGTCTATCATACATGCCGAGCGGGTGTTTGGTAAGAACTGTGCATAGACGGAACAAATTGGATAAACTACTTCGCATTTATATAAATATATAAAAGGAAGCTGGAAACTGAACTACTTTGCATCAATATAAATATATAAAAGGAAGTTGGAACTGAACTACTTTGCATCAATATAAATATATAAAAGGAAGCTGGAAACTGAACTACTTTGCATCAATATAAATATATAAAAGGAAGTTGGAACTGAACTACTTTGCATCAATATAAATATATAAAAGGAAGCTGGAAACTGAACTACTTTGCATCAATATAAATATATAAAAGGAAGCTGGAAACTGAACTACTTTGCATCAATATAAATATATAAAAGGAAGTTGGAACTGAACTACTTTGCATCAATATAAATATATAAAAGGAAGCTGGAAACTGAACTACTTTGCATCAATATAAATATATAAAAGGAAGCTGGAAACTGAACTACTTTGCATCAATATAAATATATAAAAGGAAGTTGGAACTGAACTACTTTGCATCAATATAAATATATAAAAGGAAGCTGGAAACTGAACTACTTTGCATCAATATAAATATATAAAAGGAAGCTGGAAACTGAACTACTTTGCATCAATATAAATATATAAAAGGAAGCTGGAAACTGAACTACTTTGCATCAATATAAATATATAAAAGGAAGTTGGAACTGAACTACTTTGCATCAATATAAATATATAAAAGGAAGCTGGAAACTGAACTACTTTGCATCAATATAAATATAAAAAAGAAAGCTGGAAACTGAACTACTTTGCATCAATATAAATATATAAAAGGAAGTTGGAACTGAACTACTTTGCATCAATATAAATATATAAAAGGAAGCTGGAAACTGAACTACTTTGCGTCAAAATAAATATATAAAAGAAAGTTGGAAACTGAACAACTTTGCATTTATAAACATATAAAAGGAAGTTGGAAACGGGTACAAATCTTAGTTTATCAAACATGCTTTTGACGAAAAGGATTTACCATGGACTTTATCAATCATCAAAAACTTCTGATGTAAAATGAAATACCTTTAATGAAAAGATACTTTTAGTATTGCAATTATATAAACATATAAAATGGAGTTGGAAACTAGTGCGAAAAATTTTAGTTTAGTTAGCCTTTGACAAAAAGGATTTATAATGGTCTTTAAGTCGATCATCAAAATAATCTGTTGTTGTTGTTGTTGTTGTTGAATACAGTATATGTTAAGTAAAAATAAATAAATATTCCTTTAAATGTATTATGATGGTATATATAATATAAATTGTAAGAATTGTAAATGTATAAGTTAATCATGACAAACATGTAATATAAAATGAAATAACTTTAATTTTAGTAATCTAATCACTATGATTGAGAGTACACATAAGCATCAGTGACTTTATCTGAAGCTAGATCAGTGCAAAGGGATTTGCAGATACCTTTTTTATTTATCAGGAAATATACATTTAAAATTCTTAGTTTATATTACATATACATCATAATACATTTACATGAAAAAAATTATTTTACTCTTAATACAAATTATACTGTATTCAAAATTGCAACTTTTACTATTCATCTATTTTTAAATTAAAGACTGATATTCGATGCTCGAAATTCAGAGAAGTACATATTAAATGGAAAGAAAAATGTGGAAAACATAAAAGCTACTTTAAAAAAATCATCTAAACACCAACATTCTTTCTCGGCTATCGCTTATTCTAAAACAAAATGCAAACAACGGTCCTCCCCAAAAATCATATAATTGGTGAAATCAGGGGCTTAATGGTTAAAAGACTAAAATTGCTGTATACCTTCCATTAAAAAGGTACTGCAGTGCAATTGTCTCTAGATGGTTGGCAGTTTCTATCTAAGGATTATTGTTTAATCCCAATTATAAGATTCACGAATTTAGTCAGCACTAAGAAAGCATTAGCACGTCTCCGTTGGCCTAGTCTCTTATTGGTTGCAACAAAGCCGCTCTCATTGGTCGGTTCATATTCAACCCTGCCATTGGCTGATTCTTGACCTTTGTTCGATTCCGTCTTGGCACTATATAAACAAGGGGGATGACACACCTTGACTCAGTTTAGCGTGGTCAGCAGGTGCCAAGGGGAAATGACAGGTACGTCATTTCAGCTGCGAAAGAGGCTAAAGAAAGGGGACTTGGGTTTTAATCACTTGTATTGTTTAGATCGCTGTGCTACGGGCAGCAAAATTGCATGAGCCCGTGCTTAGCCACAAGGACCAGGCAATCTATAACAACAATAGATCGTTTCCGATTTAAAAAAGAAAATTCACGCAAGGCACATGGAAAACTAGAAAAGCAGAGTGCAGACCTCCGCCATGGCAGCTTATTTCTCAAAACCAGCTTGCCTTTCCCAGAATCAATTTAGACCGTTGGCGCATTTGAAGTGTGTGTGACAGCCATGTGCGAATTTGGGGTAAAGGATAGGGTTAATTCGGTCGACCTTTTGCTCGACCTTGTCCTTTGACCTATGATTTACAAAATTTATTCACATCCACGTCTAAACATAGCAATTAGTCCCGGAAAGTTTCACTACTCTACGAGTAAAATTGTGGCCAGGAAGTTGTTCACAAACAAACAAACAGGAGAGCAAACAAAACCTCATCCCAACTTCGTTGGCAGAGGTAATTACTGGCTTTTCTCAAGATAAAGATTCTTAAATCTATTTTTTTTAAACCAGAAATGCTTTAGCTTTTCTTTCTCAAAAGCACAAAACAACATACAAACAGCTAATGTACCCAAGAAACGCAAAGTAATTCAGCAAACATGACATTTATACAAGCAACACTCCCAACTGTTCGAAACATATCAGTTACACGATCAAATATTCGTGCCATAATGCTCAATTCTAACATTTAATGTTCCACAGAGAGGAACATTGACTATAACAACATTCATCCGGCGAACTTTACAGAAGTTGCATCTCCCTTAGTCGGGAATAAACATAACAACAGCAGGAACCCATATCAGAAGGATTGCTACTAGTGATCGTGGTAGCTCAGGGCTACACAATATGGGCATGGGGTACTGGGCATGGGAGAGACGCCCCGGAGGAGACATGGGCAAAGGGTGGGCATCGTAATAGGCGTTTCCTCATTACGTCCCCTGACTAAACTCTCTCTCTCTCTCTCTCTCTCTCTCTCTCTCTCTCTCCAGGAGATATTCCCATTATCTACTTATTATTGAATTGACTTTAGGAGTAACTTATAAGTGAGAACAAATATTTAATATTAAATTTACTTTAGTAGTAACACGTGTATAAGTAAATCTACCCGAGATAGGGATTCGAATCTATTTCTTTTAATCCCATTATGGTCCTGTCAAAAGAATAAAAATTAACCCTTATCCACCATGGAACCGGATTGCTCAGTTTGTAACACGTGGCTAATCATAATAGTTTAGTTATTGAGACCCACGACTTTCATATTTTCAAAATTGATAGTCACAAAATCAGTTAGTGAAAAAATACACATGCTACATATGTCTATATATAAACACAAATCTACAATATGTATATACTTCACACATACACACATATAAAAACAGTACAATGCAATGAATGTTTGTCTGCCTTCTGTTGGTGATATACAAAACAAGATTCAACTCGCGATTGAACGCTGGGGCCTGGGACCCATATAGCACCCGAGTTCAACTGGGAGAAACCCCCCCCCCCCTTTCTCTCCAAGGGAAGTTGAGGTTATAAACGGTTGGGTAGCATGATGGAAGAAATTAAGAGGCTAAACGGTGGGTGCTGTAATGCTCACAGTGGACCGCTTGAGATGCATTGACTGCATTTCCCTTCTGGGGAGGCCTTTAAAGATGAATGAGCAGTGGTGTATGTGTATGTGGGGGGATTCGACCAACAACTGGTGAGCTTTAAGTGAATGTGTACGAAGAGGCTAGTATTATGGGTTTTTACACGAAGTTATAAGTAATTTAGCCGTCTAAATATAAAACTAGCATTGAACGATGTTATATTTTTTTCCTCTAGTTAACCAAACGACCAACAATATTTTTTTGAACAGGCAGACATCAGTCTTTTCATAGTTTATACATGACATATCTGTTTTGACGTTGTTACTGTTTGTAGAATGATTTATTGTTAATTTGTTCTCATCAATTATTTATTTCCTTATTTCCTTTTCTCACTGGGCTATTTTTCCCTGTTGGAGCCCTTGGGCTTATAGCATCTTGCTTTCCCAACTAGGGTTGTAGCTTGGCTAATAATAATAATAATAATAATAATAATAATAATAATAATAATAATAATAATCATGATAATGATAATAATAATATAGGAAAAATGAACGACAGACTACCTCTTCTCTCACTAATAATTAACGAATCTATCTCATTTAACATTGTTAAATAACATCAACAACATCCCCATCACTCGATAATTAATATCAACATCTCGATTCCCCTCACTTAAGAATGACTTCTATTTCCTTGCCAAGTATTTGTTTCATTTTCCCTCTTTACCCAAGACTCTCCTCAATTACTTTTTACCTTAATCCCAGAAGACGTTTATGGCACTCGCACATTTACCCCAATATTTCATTTCCTTTTATGTCAAATAAGCTTGTAGT
>NC_090750.1:83416946-83429446 GCF_036898095.1 Palaemon carinicauda
TCAATAAAACAATAAGCTCATATGCCTTCAATAAAACAACAAGCTCATATGCCTTCAATAAAACAACAAGCTCATACGCCTTCAATAAAACAACAAGCTCATATGCCTTCAATAAAACAACAAGCTCATAAGCCTTCAATAAAACAATAAGCTCATATGCCTTCAATAAAACAACAAGCTCATATGCTCATACGCCTTCAATAAAACAAGCTCATACGCCTTCAATAAAACAACAAGCTCATAAGCCTTCAATAAAACAACAAGCTCATATGCCTTCAATAAAACAACAAGCTCATACGCCTTCAATAAAACAACAAGCTCATAAGCCTTCAATAAAACAATAAGCTCATATGCCTTCAATAAAACAACAAGCTCATATGCTCATACGCCTTCAATAAAACAAGCTCATACGCCTTCAATAAAACAACAAGCTCATAAGCCTTCAATAAAACAACAAGCTCATATGCCTTCAATAAAACAACAAGCTCATACGCCTTCAATAAAACAACAAGCTCATAAGCCTTCAATAAAACAACAAGCTCATATGCCTTCAATAAAACAACAAGCTCATACGCCTTCAATAAAACAAGCTCATACGCCTTCAATAAAACAACAAGCTCATAAGCCTTCAATAAAACAACAAGCTCATATGCCTTCAATAAAACAACAAGCTCATACGCCTTCAATAAAACAACAAGCTCATAAGCCTTCAATAAAACAACAAGCTCATATGCCTTCAATAAAACAACAAGCTCATACGCCTTCAATAAAACAAGCTCATATGCCTTCAATAAAACAACAAGCTCATACGCCTTCAATAAAACAAGCTCATACGCCTTCAATAAAACAACAAGCTCATAAGCCTTCAATAAAACAACAAGCTCATATGCCCTCAATAAAACAACAAGCTCATACGCCTTCAATAAAACAACAAGCTCATAAGCCTTCAATAAAACAATAAGCTCATATGCCTTCAATAAAACAACAAGCTCATATGCTCATACGCCTTCAATAAAACAAGCTCATACGCCTTCAATAAAACAACAAGCTCATAAGCCTTCAATAAAACAACAAGCTCATATGCCTTCAATAAAACAACAAGCTCATACGCCTTCAATAAAACAACAAGCTCATATGCCTTCAATAAAACAACAAGCTCATATGCCTTCTCCAATACAGTAATGGCTACAAGCTCATATGCCTTCTCTAGTAAAATAACAATAACAACAAGCTAATATGCCTTTTCCTATACAATAGCATCAGCAACAAATGCAGCCGTTTCTAGTTCACTGCAGGACAAAGGCCTCAGATATGTCCTTATTTTATCGCCACGATTAGTAACGGTGGGAGACTTTGGTCTGATAGCCCACAGCAAACCAACCTATTTTGGGTGGCCCTGACTAGTACAGCTATGCTGATTATGGCGAAACAAGCCCTATCACCACGTTAAAAGGTATCCCCACTCAGAAACGTTGATCTAAATCGGGTAGGAATATTTATTTATGTAAGATAAATGTATTTAAGTACAATCTAATTAAACTTTACACAACTTGATATCGTTTCAAATACTATATCTTATAAACATAAAGCAACGATGTTTATTTTGCTTAAATATCTAACGAGATGCGTTCCTCTCTCTGGAATCTTCATTGTTCATTTTGCCTAAATATTTAACGAGATGCGTTCCTCTCTCCCGAATCTTCTAAATATCTTTAGAATGATTTTACTCCTACGAGATGGGGACTACCTAGTCGAAGTCCTTCGCCTTTTCATGGTAAATTAGGTTTTTACAATGACACACATTGAAGTCTGTTTATCTTACCTCTTTCTCTATCGAACCCAGTTTCGACTCGCAACGGTAGATTTGCAACTAGGTACCGAATTTGCTGCTTAGGCAAACAACATTCTCAGATTTAAAGAATGCCCCCGTAATGTTTCAGCAAGCCCGGTCCGAGACTCGAACGTGGAACCTCAGCCAGCCAGCCAGCCAGCCAGCTAAGTGCGTTAACGATAACGTTGTGAGTTTGTGTATGTGTAGAGAGAGAGAGAGAGAGAGAGAGAGAGAGAGAGAGAGAGAGAGAGAGAGAGAGAGAGAGAGAGAAACATTCGGAAACAGGATTTGTATTCATAGGGTGTCATTTTATAAAAGAAAAAAATTGAGTAAAGAATCGGAAAAAACTCAGACCTTACCAAGGAATTATTGTCAGGACGAAGAATTCAAGAATTCTGGTGAAAGAGAGTAGTATATTGGAGGGGGATTAGAAGTGTTGCGGGAAGGGGGGGGGGGGAGGGGTGAGGAAGGAAACTCACAGAAGAGGACGTTCCTCGGAGAAAAGAAATATAATGAGGAAGACGAGAACGAGGGAGCAGCGGCTCAAGAGTTGCACCAGGATTTTGGAGGCTTTATCTCTGCCCATGGATCGATGGACGAGTAGTAGTAGTAGTAGTAGTAGTAGTAGTAGTAGGCAGTGGTAGTAATAGTGGCCGTGCCATAGGTGTAACACAAGTAGTAGTAGTACTAGTAGATCTTGGTTCCGTGGGCTGGGCTAGGCTGGGGTGATTTTCAAGAGATGCGGGCTTACTTGTGCTACTGCGATATAGCAGAGGATGAGGATAAAACCTTTTGGGGCCCCTTTCTCGACCTTTGCGTAATGCGCGCGCGCACACACACAAACAAACAAAACACACACACACATATGCTATAGTGTGCATATTGAGCATAAATAAGTAATAGAATTTAAATGCATACATTCGTGCATAATACACTTGGTTGATATTTTCTAAAGTCCAATACAATAAAAATTCTTTTTTATAGGGGGGTAAAAACTAACTTTATAAATGATAAATAAAAGACCCAAAAAAAGAAGAAAAAGAAGAGTTAAAATGTAAATAAGTAAAAGCATTTAAATTCATACATTCGTGCATAATACATCAAGTTGATATTTTTAAAGTCAAACAATGAAAATCCTTTATCAAAGAGCGGTAAAAAATAACCTTATAAATAATACATATAATAGATCCAAGATAGAAGGAAAGGAAGAGTTAAAATGGGAGAGAATAAGGAGTGGGGGTAAGTTAAGCGCAATTACTTGGAGGTGCCGTAAGGTCATTGCAAATCAATAACAGTGGAATTCAACTTTGTAAATGTTAAGTTCAAGTTTAAGATATTCCTCCATTCAAGATTTTTATTTCTTTTTTTTTTTTGTTAAATCATGTTTGCAGTTTAATGGCTTAACCTTCATAGTAATTTTTGTAATTTTATATCGTAAGTTGCTAAGAGACCATATAACCTGCATAGGATTCTATTGTCTCCTGGTGAAATTATTCGGGGTTGGATTAAACCTTCAAGAATATAATGGCAAATCATTCACGATATAAAGTAAGAGTTATATTAAGCCTGTCAATTTGCAGATACTGTAATACATAAGGAAAAGTTTCCCTTTTTAAGAGGATGACATTTGAATAAGATATGAATATAACAAATGATCGCTCTCTCTCTCTCTCTCTCTCTCTCTCTCTCTCTCTCTCTCTCTCTCTCAGATAACATGACCATAACACTGGCAAAAACTGGATTCTGCACGAACCGCCGCCCACGTAAACACACCGTAATATTCATGCCTAACCCTGACATAGTCTCTCCCCTACCGGCCAATTCCTACACGACATTCCAACCAGTTTGTAAACGCCTTCCGAAAAGATTAGCATCATTGGAGAATGGAAGGAAAGATATGTTAAAACGATGTGCAACACAGTGAAAAATACTATACATCTCAACATTACCACACATATATGATGTACATAGTCAGTTGTAGTTTATTGACTGCTCGCTGTTTTTGTTTGCGTAAATTTAAGAGGTTAATCTCACAAGCATTATAGTATTAACTAGTGTACCGATCAGTCAAAAATGACGTATGAATATTTAGATAGATATGCACAAAACCACAGGCACATAAACACACACACAACCCTTCCAACCCCCTCCCCCTTTCCTAACTATAACCTATTGGTTCAGCAATTTGTGGGAGTGTGGAGTTTCCCATTGTACCTCTCGGGGTAACCCTCTCACCACGGTATGACTAATCCTTCTCACCATGGAGTTTCCCATTGTACCTCTCGGGGTAACCCTCTCACCACGGTATGACTAATCCTTCTCACCATAAGCGTAACATGAAAGATATATATATATATATATATATATATATATATATATATATATATATATATATATATATACTGTACACACATATATACAGAAACACACACACACACACACACACATATATATATATATATATATATATATATATATATATATACATATATATATATATATATATATATATATATACACACTATTATATAGGGTTTCCAGCCTCTCGTCCTTCTTAAATGGCTACTCAAGGTACCGACGGCTCGACTACTCCTAGCAGTTACCCATCCAACCACTTATCAGACTCAACGCTGCCCTACTTCACTGACCCAGTGTTGATACAGGGAATATGTTACTGCGTTTTGTACATAGCCTCTCTCGTAGGTAATTCTCATTATAGCTGACATAAAGGAAATTCGTGAAGTTTGTCGCAATGGCATTCACTTTTAAAGTTTTGTCGCAGAGCCTCCTGTTTAGTAGTGGTAACGCGTTCGCCTAGCATTCATATGGAAGCAGATCAATCCCCTCCCGGGACCGTGAGTTTAAGCTGATTACTGGGGAGGTCACTGCCGTAGTTGGGCTTGCCCGGTTGACGTTCTGGTGAGCATCTATTCTAATGAAACTGAAACCAACACCTTTAACCTTTAGAAGAGTGCCATATAAACCTAGGTATGCTTGCACTGAGTGGCCAGAACAATGTCGATGATCTAGAGTCAAGGATAGACTTTAAAAACCCTCACGGGTTTCTTATCCTCGGACATATAATAAGACATACGTCTTAATCCCTGCAAGTGTTGGAGGAAGACGACAGTAGCCAATACCATAATAGCATCTTGTTTTTCCAGCTAGGATTGTAGCTTAGCTAATAATAATAATAATAATAATAATAATAATAATAATAATAACTAGAGGGGCACTCAGTAGAGCGAAGACCTCCACCGCGGCAGCATATTTCTAAACCTTTTGTTCGACCTTGACCTTGACCTTTTAACCTTGATATGTACTAATTGGCGTGGATTTTCATACTCTAAAATATGAAGCAAATTTGAAGTCTCTGTGACAACGATGTCCAAACTTATGGTTGATTACGGGAATTGGACATTTTGCTTGACCGTGACCTTGACCTTTGACCTTGACTTTCCAAAATTTAATAATTTCCAGTTTTTACACAACACTTAATCCCTGCAAGTTTCATTACTCTATTATTAAAATTGTGGCCAGGAGGCTGTTCACAAACACACACACACAATCAGGGGGTGAAACATAACCCCCTTCCAACTTCGTTGGCGGAGGTAATAATAATAATAATAATAATAATAATAATAATAATAATAATAATAATAATAATAATAATAATAATAATGTGTAACGTTATTCTTCGAGGCTGAAGTAAGTACCAGATTTAATCGAGTATAAGTACTGCATCTCTCCGGCTTCAAGGAAGACTGACTTTTAAAAGCTTGCAATCGCCCCCCCCCCCCCTCTCCTCTTTCATCACGCCAGGAAGTGAAGCATGGGAAGGAAAGCTAAATTGTTGATTTCAATCAGGCTCCCCACTGACGGAAGGAATAAACGCTGGTAAACATTCCTTCAAATGCCTCTGCCACTCATGAGTGACATTTAAACCTTTACACTGTAAAGATGTTAATAATTTTGATAAAAACAACTTTAATAATTTTGATAAATTCATTAATAAAAGATCAATAATTTTAATTATAATAATAATTTTAATGATTTAAATAATTTTATTAGCTTTAATAATAATGATAATAATAATAATAATAACAAAAACAACAACAATAATAATAATAATAATAATAATAATAATTCCAATAATTTTATACAAACAATAATTCTAATAATTTTAGTAATAATAAAAATATTAGTCCCCCGACACCCAAACCTCAACGCTAACGCATACTTTTCTCTTTATCTATGAAATCACCAAAAACACCTTAAGCGCGTCCCTCGGTAAAAGGCTTTGATATTGAAGTACCGAATGGCGTAACGAACCTTATGAGCCAATTGTACCCCCGAGCGAGGATCGAAGAAGGGGAGGGACAAGGTGGGGTTGGGGGGGGGGGGGGAGAAGACCCCTAGGGAACGTTCTGCGCCTTCGATTTCCTACACCAGATGGTGGGGGGAAGTCTAGGGGTGGGGGGAAGTCTAGGGGTGGAGGGGGGATGGGGGAGGGTTGTTTTGAGGGGGTATTGTGAGGCCGAATGGGAATGTGAAGGAAAATGTGGATGAATGTGAAAGGATGTGATGGTGTTTGTGTTCTAGAAAGGAATACTAGTAAAGGTACATGCGATAAAAGGGTGGCCATAATACATCGACGAAAAGGAGTACAAATATAAAACTAGACAGATGAGTGACAAGACAACTGGTGATGGTGGGAGATTTTTGTATGATCGCGCACAAAAAACCAACCTAGTAAGGGTGTTCCTGACTAGAACAGCTTTGTTTGATCATGGCGATACAGAAACCCTTTCACCATGCTAAGGTATCCCCACTCAAATTGAGTCAGAAATAACCTACGTAGATATATGAAGGTGGATAAAAAAAAAAAAAAAAAAAGTTAAAAGACCTTAAATTTCCTCCCCAAATCTGCATAAATCATGAGTAAATTGACATATATCTAAACCTTCTGCATACATAAATTTGTATAGAATGACTATATTAACCAAAGAGTCTAAATTGAAATTCAGTATAATTAAGCTCTACTAAAGTGCCTAATGCATTACATTATTATTATTATTATTATTATTATTATTATTATTATTATTATTATTATTACTTGCTAAGCTACAACCCTAGTTGGAAAAGCAAGATGCTATAAACCCAAGGGCTCCAACAGGTAAAATAGTCAAGTGAGGAAAGGAAATAAGGGAAAACTAGAAGAAGTTTAAGAAAAATAATATCAAAATAAACTATAAACTATAAAAACTTAAAAATAACAAAAGGATCAAAACCTCAAAATTACAAGAGGAAGAGAAACACGATAGGAACAGTTTGCCAGAGTGTACCCTCAAGCGAGAGAACTCTAACCCAAGACAGTGGAAGACCATGGTACAGAGGCTATGGCACTACCCAAGACTAGAGAACAATGGATTGATTTTGGAGTGTCCTTTTCTTAGAAAAGCAGCTTACCATAGCTAAAGAGTCTCTTTTACCCTTACCAAAAGGAAACTAGCCACTGAACAATTACAAAGCAGTAGTTAACCTCATGAAAGAAGACGAATTGATTGGTAATTTCAGTGTTGTCAAGCGTATGAAGAAAGAGGAAAATGTGTTAAGAATAGGCCAGACTATTCCGTGAATGTGTAGGCAAAGATGTAATGAGCCGTAACCAGAGAGAGGGATCCAATGTAGTACTGTCTGGGCAGTCAAAGGACCCAATAACTCTCTACCGGTAGTATCTCAACGGGTGGCTGGTGCCTTTAAAAGATTTTTTACAAGAACCAAAATTCAATCACAGAGATAATTGTATAATAAGTATAATTCATAATTGTCGAAACAAAATCTTTAAACTAGTTACAAAGGAGACTTTAAGAGATTCATATTTAAGAGTTTTTTTTTTCTTTTTTTTTTTTTAATCCCATCATGAAGAAGATGGTAACCTTCATGCAATTAATAATATATACCCTTTTCGGATGAGCTGAATAGCATAAATATTCAACGCCCCCCCCCCCCCCAATTTTATAAACAGATTATCCATAATGCTAAAACCGTTAAATAAGAGTAACACCCACAAATACTAGAAAAAAATATCCCCAAAGTTTCCATTACATGTTTATTCTTCAACGTCTGAGACAATTTTAGTTTCCTACCGAAACTGCATCTCATTGAAGGGGGGCGGGGGTACCACATAACTCTCTCTCTCTCTCTCTCTCTCTCTCTCTCTCTCTCCATCGGAACAAAGGGGCGGGGAACCACATAACCTCTCTCTCTCTCTCTCTCTCTCTCTCTCTCTCTCTCTCTCTCTCTCTCTCTCTCTCCATCGGAACAAAGGGGCGGGGAACCACATAACCTCTCTCTCTCTCTCTCTCTCTCTCTCTCTCTCTCCATCGGAACAAAGATAAGGGAAACTTGAATAATGCAGAAGGGGAAAAAGAATATACGAATCTCCGGCGAGAACTAAAAATAGACTTAAATTCTCCTTTAAGAATAAAAACCTTTCTGGGATTTTATTTTTCAAAGGGTAAGTATTTCTTCGGAGCGAGGTTTAAGAAATGCTTATGCAAATGTTCCCCCCAAAAAAACAGAATCGAAAGAGCCGTCTTTATACGGTTTCTCAATACAGTAAATCTGTTCAAGTTTTATATCTTTATTTTTTCCTTAATACGTTTCTAATGAACATAAAAATTGAAGATCGATCAGAAACACAATTTTACTGTATGAATTTTTTATTGTTCGTAGTATAGATATTTAAGGTCATTATGTTTGTTCTTTACCATTTGCTTTTCACACAAATAAATCACGTTACTCTCTAAATATACTGTACATACACCAATGCACAAAATATACTCTATACACACCAATACACTAAATATACTCTACATACACCAATACACTAAATATACTCTACACACACCAATACACTAAATATACTCTACATACACCAATACACTAAATATACTCTACATACACCAATACACTAAATATACTGTACACACACAAAACAGATCAGGACCTCAAACATAAATAGATCGATTAGACTATCTCAAGTGCCCAAAGTAACAAGCATAACCGATCAAGTTCTTTGCAAAAAAAAAAAAAAAAAAAAAAAAAAAATTAATAAATAAATAAATAAAAAACATGGCTCATAACCATACAAACAAAACTGAACCATTTCTCTCCAACATAAAAAACCAATCTACAGCCTACACACATACTTGAAATCGCTTGGCCTCACATACAAACACAAAACCAGTCATACTTTCACATATACAAGCAAATAATCAGGATTTAACAAATAATAATAATAATAATAATAATAATAATGATAATAATAATAATAATAATAATAATAATAATAATAATAATAATAATAATAATGTTGACCTTGATGCTTATAGAGGTGTAGACCAAAATAGCATTTTTCCTTTTCTTTATAAAGACAGTCAATTTCTTCGCTCCTAAGTTGTCCGTTATTTTTTTTGCAAGTTAGCAAGAAAAGATTTTTTTTACACTTCCTAATGAATAAGTAATGTCACTCCACTGTATAAATATTTTTGTGGTAGCTGATTACCCCCCAATTTCCATAAAAGAAATTGTTGTTCCACGTACAAAACTGATTACAATGACCTATTCTTTGAAACACTGTACCCGATTATGTCAAAATCCTCAACAATTACGCTACGAAATACAGCTGTTATAAAACGATTTTAATGAATAATGTTTCGTTTTATATTCAATAAGATAATGTAGTACTGTAAACATACGAGTAGGTAATCAATACCCTTCCACACGCCTTTCTAACAAATTCCATCACGAAGACTAACATATTCGCCATGAAAAGTGGAAATTACAAAATCATCGACTCTAAAATTTAAAAAAATTATCTTTTCTAGAATTAAGAACAGAAAACAATAGTTCCTATTTCACACAAACAAAAAGACACAAACACAAACACATTATATATATATACATACATACATACATACAAATATATATATATATATATATATATATAGTAGTCTACAAAAGATTATTTCTTATGTACTCACCACTGGCACAGAGGATCACAGCGTTAAATGCTACCCAGATGGTTTCTGTCGAGGAAAAAAAAAAAAAAGACACCTGTTATTCCTAACCACAATCAAAACAAACAGCTTACCTTTATCATTGTTAAATGTAATTTCATATTCATAAATATAAAAAAAATCAATCAATCAATATATATATATACATATATATATATATATATATATACGTGTGTGTGTATGTGTGTAGTAATGATCTAACAAATTTAACATAACTCTTAAAGTCGTCTCTTACAAAATGAGTTTCTAAATCCTCTTAATCAAACTATGACGTAAAAATTGAGAGGCTGGACAGCAAAATGAAAGAAAAGATGCAGGAATGCAGGGTGGATAAATAGTGGCTGCACCTAAGGACCGAAAAGTGGCTCCCAGTACACTTAAAATAATACTTATAGTGCCCTACAACATGTACAGTTGGACACACAAGTCCCTGGCCCACATCGTTCCGAAGAGTTGCACCCTGACACACCCTTAATGCATGGCTAGTAACTAAGCAGCTACTGTAGAAAGAGAAGGTATGGTAGTGTCTGGGGGGCTCTATACAGGATCTTGCAACGATCAGAGTGACCGTGTAACAGGGTGCCTTACCCCACACATCATGGGAGATAAGAAATTGTGCCTAAAATAACTCTAAATGAAACTGTTCTGTAAAAAGATACACAAATTTAATCAAAATACTGATTTTTCAAGTCGTAAATAATCTTAAGCAACCCTTTCCTTTTAGCACAAAGAGAAATCAATACAGGTTCAGTGCTAAACCATACCAGCCACTTCAAGCTACACATCTAAAGATACGTAATAAAGAAGTGATAACAGCTTTTAAATAGAGGGGCACTCAGTAGAGCGCAGACCTCCGCGACGGGAGCTTATTTCTCGACCTTGACTTTTGACCTAAGATTTTCAAAACTGAATCCCTTCCACATCTCAACATAGCAATTAATCCCCGAAAGTATCACTACTCAATAAGTAAATTTGTGGCAAGGAAGTGGTTCACACACAAACGACCTTTTGCTTGACCTTGACCTTTGACCTAGGTCATTAAAATTTGAATCACTTCCAAATCTCAACACAACAATTAATCCCTGAAAGTAACACTACTGTATGAGTGAAATTGTAGCCAGGAAGTTTTTCACAAACAAACAAACTACAGACTAACAAAGGCGAGAACATAGCCTCCTCTGCAACTTCGTTGGCGGAGGTAACCAACACAAAAATCCGTTCAAAAATATATATAAGCGTTTTTAGTTACATTATCTCCAGCTACTGCAATGTAGTACAAATCTTTCCCCTGCGAAATTATCAAAATCCTACATGGCATTATCTGACAACCTTAAATCCAGAGTCTACATAATGTAGATAACTGTACAGTTTCTACCGGCTTCTCCTAGATTAGTTATAAAGCTAATCAGTTAAATGGGCTAAAACCTCAACCCTGCAAGAGCCTGCAATCACTGATTGCAGATAACATTTTTTGCAAGGGGCGTGGTACCAATGACCTTCACCTTCCAGGTAACAAAATTAGTTTTCCTTTTACACGAGAGTTCTGAAAATCTTTGAAGAATATATATATATATATATATATACTGTATATATATATATATATATATATACTGTATATATATATATATATATATATTCGAGAAAGTAACGTCGCAGTATGACAAGCAAGAGGTAATATTATATCAGCAAAATAAAGAGGATATATTCATCCTAATCCTTTTTAAATATATTCTAGGTTTTTATAGTTTATATATGACAGTCCTATTTTAATATTGTTACAGTTCTTAAAATATTTCATTTGAGATTTTCATTATTTCTCTTGTAGTTTATTTATTTCCTTTCCTCACTGAGCTATATTTTCCCTGTTGGAGCCCTTGGGTTTATAGCATCCTACTTTTCCAATTAAGGTTGTAGCTTAGCTAATAATAATAATAATAATAATAATAATAATAATAATAATAATAATAATAATAATAATATGTCCTTTAGTCATGTGTGGGGTTTTGCTATTTTCATCACCACGCAGGTTGGTGACTGTGGGAGACTATTGACTGATGGCTCCAGCAAATCAACCTAGTAAGGGTGGCTCTGACTAGTACAGCTTTGCTGATCACGGCAATAACAATCCTTTTCACCACGTTAAGATATCCCTACTTAAAAATTATATATATATAATATATATATATATATATATATATATATATTTATATATATATACAGTATACGTATATATATAATGTGTATATATACGGTATACGTATATATATAATGTGTATATATACAGTATATATATATATATATATATATGAGTGTGTGTGTGTGTGTAAAAATTAAAGTCGATTCGCAATAAGCTCACGAAAGAGAATTGAAAAACTTGATTGGATCCCTTATTACGTTTTATTGACATTGACAGATTAACAGTGATTTTCCCTCCCGTGCGTGCGTGCAAACCCACACATTATAAGTGTGCGTTCGTGTGCAAGCTATTATAAATATATATAATTTAATGGCTCCAAAAATTTGGGAAAGGATTATCACGGAATATTTGATTTCTTTATACTTTTATTAACCTTTTTTCTCGCTTT
>NC_090750.1:83431946-83496946 GCF_036898095.1 Palaemon carinicauda
AAAATGAAACCACATTTCCACTCAGCGCCACTCAACACCATTATAAGCAGAGCACTGTTAGATTACTGCAAAGGCCGATAATGCTTGAGAGCGCAGACAGAAAAGTTATTTTAGAGGCAACGTCGTCAGCCCCTCTCTCTCTCTCTCTCTCTCTCTCTCTCTCTATCTCTCTCTCTCTCTCTCTCTCCTTCTTCTTCTTCTCTATTAATCGCTCTAAATACAAATTTGTTCATCTCAGTTATCTTACTTCAAATATGGAACAGATGTAAAACCTGATGTTCAACATAACAGCCAATTCTCTCTCTCTCTCTCTCTCTCTCTCTGCTGCTTCACTCAAATTTGGAGCAGACATGAAACCACTGTTAACATATCAACAGCAAATTCTCTCTCTCTCTCTCTCTCTCTCTCTCTCTCCTTTTCTATTAATCGCTCTAAATACAAATTTGTTCATCTCAGTTATTTTACTTCAAATATGGAACAGATGTAAAACCTGATGTTCAACATAACAGCAAAATTTCTCTCTCTCTCTCTCTCTCTCTCTCTCTCTCTCTCTCTTACTTCACTCAAATTTGGAGCAGACATGAAACCACTGTTAATATATCAACAGCAAATTCTCTCTCTCTCTCTCTCTCTCTCTCTCTCTCTCTCAAGCGTTTAAGCCATGACCAATGAGAAGGATAATTCTTATTTATTCATCCTATACATCACTCCCATATTGCAGAGGATTGTAGAGGTTGTCTGGCTTTAAGAGATTTTATTAAAAATGGGATGCAACGCGTTCTTAAGAAGGAAGAGAGTGGTTAGATAGAAAAGAAAGGCATGGCAAACCAAATTAGATTGACAAACATCAAATATCTCACATATGATTACCCTTTTTTAATTGACATTAAAAACAAATATACACATTTCTATAGTATACAAAAAAAAAAAAAAAAAAAAAAAACCTAATCATACAGTATACAATTCATATTATAAAATATATTTATATCTTAGTGGGATACCTTATCGAGGTGAAAGGGTTTATGAATCATGATCAGCAAAGCTGTACTAGTCATGGGACACCCATACTAGGTTGGTTTGCTGTAAGCGATCAGACAAGATTCCACCGTCACCAATCCGCAGTGGCTAGCGTAGTGATGAAAATTCCCAAACCTTAGACATGTCTTGGTCATGTCTGTAATCTCTTGTGGCCTTTGTCCTGCAGTGAACTGGACACCACTGTATTTGTTGCAGGATGCTATAAGCCCAAGGGCTCCAAAATATAAAAATAGCCCAGTAAGGAAAGGAAACAAGGAAATAAACTGCAAGAGAATTAATGAACATTCAACATAAACTATATATATATATATATATATATAAATATATATATATATATATATATATACAATCTCCCACAAATTGCTCAAAGTGACGTATGGTAGTTAGGAAACGGGAAGGGGTGGGATGGGTTAAATATGTGTGAGTGTACATATGTGTGCATATATATCTACATATTTAGCCGAATTTTTGACGGGTCTGGTACACTAGTATCTCCCCTATACAATAAATACTTTATAAACTGTATACAAATACTGTATATATACAGAATGATAACATTAATTCATAAAACATTATCTATAAGAAAAAGTATAAACATCTCAATGCATGAACCCTGCGTAGATAAATACGCACTCATATCACATTCCCATTATCACGCAATTAGATGAACCATTTTCTTGTACCGTAATCTTATAAGAGAGTGACGTATTAATATTACTTGTACTAATATATGCATTAGTACTTTTCCCTAATGAGTTTTTAACGATGTCGAAACTATCAAATTTGATCATTTAAGGATAATTTAAGTAACTAATCTTAATGAAGCCACCGACTTCCAGTTAATTAATCTTTAACCCCGTTTAATTTTCCCATTATCTCTGTTTCTTCTTCCCTGACCTATTCTAGTTTTCTTGACCTCAACAACCAATATAATTTGTCCTTAAACGATTTAATTATTTACTTCACATCATTCATGGCCGTTCGCTCATCTCAACCTCAGAGAAACATCTGAAGAGGAACAAACCCTCTCCCCCTGTCACTAGGCTATTCCTTGAGGCCCTTGGAAGAATACAACTACTATTCCTCCAAGGGCCTCAAGGAATAGCCTCTGTACCATGGTATTCCACTATCTCGGGGTAGAGTTCTCTTTCTCGAGGGTATAATCAAGCACACTTTTCTATTTGTTTCCTTTCGTCACTGGGCTATTTTCCCCGTTGGAACCCTTGGGTTTATAGCATTCTACTTTTCCAAACTAGGGTTGCAGCTTAGTAAGTAAGCAATAATAATAATAATAATAATAATAATAATAATAATAATAATAATAACAATAATAATAATAATAATAATAATAATAATAACAATAATAATAATAATAATAATAACACCTGAGTCATTGAAAAGGAATCTCAAGAAGGTAGGAGCCGATATAACCCCAAGACTTGTGCAAAAGAGCGTGCTAATTGAAAAAGCACATATAGTGAGGAAAGTGATGGATTCATAAGGAAGATGGATGCAACTCTGAGCTCCTCACTATAAATCACCAGTCTCTGTAGACTGTGAATAATAATAATAATAATAATAATAATAATAATAATCCAAACGATGTAGGCTTCCTTACCAAGATACTCATCCTCCCCCTTCCCTCTTCCCACCCGCGGCCCCCCCCCCCCAAAAAAAAAAAATTATGATATTATGCCCCATATTCAGTTAGAATGTGAGGTTCTCTTGTTCTTGCCTAGCGCATGATGAACACCGCCGCTGTTTCTCCTCTGTTCATTGGCGACAACGTTCTCGAGAACATTGGCCCCTCCTGTTAACTAATGGGTCTGTTCATCAGGGCATTTTCTTTCACATCTGAGTCAGTGATGGTACTTAACATGTCAACTTAGTAAATATGCAGCCATTGTTTTTTACTTCTCATTTTTTTTTCTTCCTTGATGGCTTGGGATCAGAAGATAGAGTTCTCTTGCTTGAGGGTACACTCGGGCACATTAATCTATCTTGTTTCTCTTATTTTTCTTTTAAGTTTTTATAGTTTATTTATGAAAGATCTTACTTAATGTTGATACTGTTCTTAAAATATTTTATCATGATTGTTCGTTACTTCTCTCGTAGTTTGTTTATTTACTTGTTTCCTTTACTCATTGGGTATTTTTCCATGTTGGATCCCTTGGGCTTATAGCATTCAGCTTTTCCAACTAGGATTGTAGCTTAGCAAGTAGTAGTAATAATAATAATAATATTAACAATAATAATAATAATAATAATAATAATAATAATAATAAAATGATTTTCTTCGTCTAATTCTGTGGTTATGATTTATGAATGCACATACTTGAAGGATATTTCGCACTGCTGACGTCATGGTTTTACTCTGGTTTATAAATGTGACAATTATGTGTCTTATCCCCAAGCATCTCTCTCTCTCTCTCTCTCTCTCTCTCTCTCTCTCTCTCTCCGTTTATCTATTTATATCTGGATATCGACATATCATATCAATGGGATTTAAATCTGATTAATACCATTTATTTCAGTCAATAAATCAGAGAGAGAGAGAGAGAGAGAGAGAGAGAGAGAGAGAGAGAGAGAAAGAGAGAGATAATTTAATTTCCTAAAAGTTAATCATCCGTATATCAACAACGTTTACATATCATTATACAAGGTTTTGGAGCAAAACTGACGGCCATTACCTAAGCGAAAAGAAACTCTTTGGGTCTAATGGAATAATTCGGCGGAAATGGCCAGTGGCGTTTCCCAAGGGTCATAAGAAAGAGGAGACTTTCTTAGTTAGTAAAAACATAACACTACTGCATTATTAACCTCTAAAATTAAATTTTTCGACGTTTTCGTATGAAGGTCTTAATCATAAATATGTTCTCACTGGTGTAATAATAATAATAATAATAATAATAATAATAATAATAATAATAATAATAATAATAATAGCAACCATAGAAACGTTTTCGTATTGAATTTCTTAATCGGCAATATATTCTTACTGGCATAAAAATGGAACAATAATAATAATAATAATAATAATAATAATAATAATAATAATAATAATAATAATAATAATAATAATAATAATAATAACAGCAACTATATAAATATCTATATTATTTAACATAACAAAAGAACCCACTGCACCATTGCCCTCATCAGCAACAACAGAAGCTTTCGTAAAAACAACACCATTACACAAACAACAACAACAACAACAACAACAACAAAATTAATGCAGCAAAGCAGCAGGCAAAAGGAAGCGAAGGGGACAAAGAGTTTTACGTACGTGATTTATGTAGTCTGTCTGCCTGCTCGTGTCTGCCTCGCTTGGCTATAGCAGCATTTGCCCTCTGGGTTCTTTGTGAAAGAAGGAAAGAGCCCCAGGTTACAGCTCCTAAATATCTTTCTTTTGAACAGCAAATACATTCACACGTTTGTCAATTGTTAATATACGTGCAAACACGTTTTCTAGAGAGAGAGAGAGAGAGAGAGAGAGAGAGAGAGAGAGAGAATTGTGTGTAATGTAGCGTATTTCGAGCACGGTTAAAATGAGGGATTGCCTTCTGACGTAAACTGCGGAATGCCTGTGTGTACGTGCTCGAGGAGTTTGGGACGTGTAAGGTGTTACTACATTAGAGAGAGAGAGAGAGAGAGAGAGAGAGAGAGAGAGAGAGAGAATGTACTACACTACTACAACATTGGAGAAGAGAGTGAAAAGGTACTTCTACAACATTGAAGAAAGAGAGAAGGTAGCACTACAACATTGAAGAAAGAGAGAAGGTACTACTACATCATGAGAGAGAGAGAGAGAGAGAGAGAGAGAGAGAGAGAGAGAATGTACTACACTACTACAACATTGGAGAAGAGAGTGAAAAGGTACTTCTACAACATTGAAGATAGAGAGAAAGAGAGAAGGTAGCACTACAACATTGAAGAAAGAGAGAAGGTACTACTACATCATGAGAGAGAGAGAGAGAGAGAGAGAGAGAGAGAGAGAGAGAGAGAGCGTGTTGTGTTACTTCCATTTTACTCGAATGCCAACGAGGTCTAGAGGGATGGACAGGATATTCACTGTCGTGGCTCGAAATACTTCATGGAATTTCAGCATTCTCAGCCACTTTTGATCATATTAATAAATTAACAGCCAGGTTGTGGTAGCCTATTGGAAACGTCCTTGCCTAACGATCGGCTGGACAGGAGTTTGAGCGAGTTCAAGCTCGATAATTTCTTGTAGTGTCTGCAACCTCACCACCCTTGTGAGCTAAGGATGGGGCGATTGGGTGAGCCTATAGCTCTACTTGCCGTATCATCAGCAGCCAATGGCTGGCCCTCCCTGGTCCTAGCTTCGGTGGAGAGAGAGGGCTTGGCCGCTGATCATATGCATATATGGTCAGTCTCTAGGGCATTGTTATTGTCCCTTGCAACTGACATTCATGAGCGACCTTTAAAGTTTAATATGTAATGTCTTACATCTGTGGTTTGCTCTAAGCAACTGAAATGCCATTTCAATACTCTCCATTGAGTAAAAAAACAAGAAAAATACTCCATCATAAGCGAATAACTTCAGACTAACTCCAACAAATGCTCATATAAACATTCAACTTTTTGTGCATGCTTTCTAACAAAGTATAATGTTTTGCAAACCACACTGAGGTCAAAGGGCAATTGGGGGTGCACAGAGAGAGAGAGAGAGAGAGAGAGAGAGAGAGAGAGAGAGAGAAAGAGAGAACTAGAAAACTGGTGTGACAACGATTATGACAAATGCGTTCAGTGGAACATCAGATAATAGGATAAAAAAGAACAACTAAGATGATGTTGGTTACAATAATGTGCTAGTCTAGACAACAAACACTTTTGCACCGCCACGTACAACGCTTTTAGTAGGACTTACAATTACTTCATATATATTTCAATTTGCAAAGAATATATTTTGATATAAAGTATTTCAAATTTCTCCCACAGTACAAATAGGCAAATGAAACATACAATCACCTGAATTGAAGTAAAAATGTCAAGCAAATTAACATATATCTTGTAATACGTTGCTAAACATGTTTTATTTTACTTATTTCCTTTCCTCACTGGGTGGTTTTCCCTGATGGAGCCCTAGGGGTTATAACATCCTGCTTTTCCAACTAGGGTTATAGCTTAGCTTGTAATAATAATAATAATAATAATAATAATAATAATAATAATAATAATAATATGTAAGTTTTACATGTTGCACAACTAGGATTGTTGCTGAGCTAATAATAATAATAATAATAATAATAATAATAATAATAATAATAATAATAATAATAATAATAATAATAATAATAACAGTTTTACATATTACACACTGCATGCTACTGGTTTCACAGTAAAAATATCCGCAACCATATATACAATTCTATATAAAAAAATGGATGGCAAAACAAGAAGTCGTATTAACATTTTAAGATTTTTCCAAAAAGGTAATTACGTGACAATGCGTGCAGCATCTTTAAAAAAGATATAACAAAAAATCAACATCAATCATATTAATTCATAGCATGGAAGTCAAAGATATCATGAGAGAGAGAGAGAGAGAGAGAGAGAGAGAGAGAGAGAGAGAATTTGTTTTTACCTACCCATTCCCATCCCGTTAGAATATTTATTTACTTAAGAGTTTAAAATAAAGTTTTAAGAATAAGACTTCATTTTGGTCCAGAACACCACCCCCCAAGGGGAGTGAGCAAAGGGGAGGGGGGAAGGAGGTTGCTAGAGCAAAAGTAAAAAAAAAAAAAAAAGGGGCGGAGGGCAATATCTTACAAGACTTAACGGGTTCCTAACCCCACACGAAAAAATTTGTCCAGAATATATGTTAAAAATTATTCTATGCTATCAAGTGTAAAACGAAAATATGAGAAGAAAATAAAAACCTGGCATCTGAATATAATTGTAGGAAAAGAAAGGAAGGCGATGTATAAGAAGCACACATCAATAACGATGATAAATATGGGAAAACCAAACGGATTACACACAAGAAAAAATTAGAAACTATAAAAGCACTCTGGGAGTGCAGACCTCCGCCATGGCAGCTCATTTCTAGAAGCCAGCTTGCCTTTCCCAGAATCAATTTAAACCGTAGGCGTATTTGAAGCCTGTGTGACAACCATCTGCCAACTTGGGGTTAAGGTTAGGGTTAATTCGGTCGACCTTGACCTTGACCTTTGACCTAAGACTTTGAAAACAAACAAAAAGAAAAAAAGGTGGAAAACATAACCTCTTCCCAACTTCGTTGACGGACGTAATAACCAAAAGCAACAATAAAAAAAATTACCAGTTCAGTACGCGTATAGAATACATAAACGCGCATAAACGAAAGTAGAGCATTAAATACAAGTAGAGCAATTTCTTTGAAATTTCCCCTCGAGCAATTCACAGGCCTCGGCGAACTTTGGTTAAGAAACAACCGCATAAATACTAGCGCGAGTAACTGGTACAAACATACAAACAAACTCAAGCGTATCAAACAATGCAAAGTAATTTTAAGAGAATTGTACATATATCTAGTGACCTAAATTAATATAGTCGAGCTGATAAAAAGTATAAAAGCCTTATCTAAACTTCCACTGTGATGAAAGGTCTAGTTTGATGTTGTTACTATTCGTAAAATATTTTATTTTGATTTTTCATTACTTCTCTTGGAGTTTGTACATTCCCTTGTTTCCTTTCCTCACTGGGCTATTTTTTTCTTGTTGGAGCCTTGGGCTTATAGCATCCTGTTTTTCCAACTAGGCTTGTAGCTTAGCTTGTAATAATAATAATAATAATAATAATAATAATAATAATAATATAATAATAATAATTAAGAACTTCCTCTTTATCAAAACGATAAAAGCCAATTTTATATTTCAAGTAACAAATAAGACTTTTGTACCGAGCTCGTGGGAACTAATAAAACATAACTTGAAAAGTCATTTTCGTCGAAGGCAAAAGATTGTGGTCATGAAAGAAAATATACACGTTCAGATTGTTACTCTGGTTACATGCAAGAGAAGTTCTATTTGCGGAGTACTTAAAAACAAGGCAATAGAAGGGACGTCATCAGAGAGAGAGAGAGAGAGAGAGAGAGAGAGAGAGAGAGAGAGAGAGAGAGAGTTAAATAAAAAAAAATGATCCGTAGCACATGAAGACATTAGGCTAAATTGAAAAATGCTCAACCAAAATTTGACACTTAACCCTTTACAGTGCAGACGTAGTCAAAGATCACTCTCAGTTATGTTTGTTGATTAAAAAAAAAATATTTATGACGCGTATTTGAATAATTTGGACTAATATCACATACATTTAAATAACATAGATCCTTCGATTTGTTTACCTAATATAAAAAGGAAAAATAATTTACGAACGTTATGCAATACTAAACGAAGTAAATAGCAGCTGTAAGAATTCATGACCCAAAAACAGTTTATTATTATTATCATTATTATTATTATTATTATTATTATTACTTGCTAAGCTACAACCCTACTTGGAAAAACAGGCTGCTATAAGCCCAAGGGCTCCAACAAAGAAAATAGCCCAGTGATTAAAGGAAATAAGGAAAAACTACAAGAGAAGTTTAAAAGAATAATATCCCAAGCAACTTTCCTCACAGTGAACTCTGATGAAAATAATATCCTCACATTGAAATCTGAAGAAAATAATATCCTCACATTGAAATCTGAAGAAAATAATATCCTCACATTGAAATCTGAAGAAAATAATATCCTCACATTGAAATCTGAAGAAAATATCCTCCTCACACTGAAATCTGATCAATCAAAATTATTTGTTATGAATTACTAAGACGCACAATCACTTACTACAGACATCCAAACAGTTTATTCAACTCTCTAGCGACAATAACACTTCAAGAGATTTTCAAAGTTTCGTAACTTTTCTCGTTTACTTCTCAAGCCCCCTTCCCCCCCCCCCCCACATAACAATCCGTATTAAATTTGATATCTTTTATAAATGACAAAGACTTACAATCAGTTACTACAGACATCCACACTGTTTATTAAGCTCTCTCTGGCGCCTATCACACTTCAAGAGATTTTCTAAGTTTCATAAGTTTTCAAGCCCCCCCCCCACCCCCCACACCCCCACCCCACATAACAATCCGTTAGAATGGGTAACAACCGAGCAAGAACTGCAATCCGATTTCCCCTAACATACTGTCGGACCCCTAAGTGCAATTCATCCTGAAGATGAGTCATGCAACGTAAACACACTGCACAGTTGCTTGCAAAGGAGTGCGTGCACGCTGCCTCTTATTTTTTTGCGTTGTCCTACCGCATAATTTCTCTCTAACGACGTCCCTTTTTATATCTCCTTTTCGAGCTTCCAACGGAGGGCGTGTTCATGGTCAGTTACCTGCATTCAATTGTTTGCAATATGGCGACTCTTTGTTCTTCATATAAATGTTATTCACTAAGGAAGTGAGCAATTCTCGTATTGCAGCTACTGCAGTTCTTCTACTGTATTTGTTTATTCTTATTCTTGTTTAAGGTAGTAGGTTGGCCAGGGCACCAGCCACCCGTTGACATACTACCACTAGAGAGTTAAGGCCCCTTTTGACTGGCCAGACAGTACTAAATTGGATTCTTCTCTCTGATTACGGTTCTTTCCCTTTGCCTGCACATTCACCGAATAGTCTGGCCTATTCTTTACATATTCTCCTCTGTCTTCATACACCTGACAACACGGAGATTACCAAACAATTCTTCTACACCCAAGGGGTTACAGCACTAATGCTTCAGTGGCCACTTTCCTCTTGCTACTGGTAGAAGAGACTCTTTAGCTATGGTAAGCAAGCAGCTCTTCTAGGAGGACACTCCAAATTCAAACCATTGTTCTCTAGTCTTAAGTAGTGCCATAGCCTCTGTACCATGGTCTTTCACTGTCTTGGGTTAGAGTTCTCTTGCTGGAGGGTACATCGACCACACTATTCTATCTAATTTCTCTTCCTCTTTTGTTAAAGTTTGTCTAGTTTATATAGAAGATATTTATTTTAATGTTGTTACTCTTCTTAAAATATTCTATGTTTCAATTTTTCCTTTTTTCACTGGACTATTTTCCCTGTTGGAGGCCCTGGGCTTATAGCATCCTGCTTTTCCAACTAGGGTTGTAGCTTAGCAAGTAATAATAACAATAACAATTCTTCCAAATTCTTGAAATTGTTTCAAATGGCATGCTATTATCATTATCATCACTATAATTATCATTATTATTATCATCCAAGTTGCATAATGATCACGTCAAACCTCTCTTCTGATCTACGCTCACAGCGGGGCCTCCTCCTGCAACTGCTCAGCCTCCTGTCTCTGTTTTTCCTACTTAAATCTCACCCTACAGACGCAAATGTTGCACAAAGCTGTCGCGCGTGAAAACAAATTTCCTTTTTTATATGCTAATGAATTTCGTAACCGCCACTATAAGTACTCCTGTGATGTGTTTCGCAATTTCAAACAAACCACAAAAGAAATTCTCTCTCTCTCTCTCTCTCTCTCTCTCTCTCTCTCTCTCTCTCCCTAGCTTTTACACACAACCATACACGATTCGCAATGTAACAACATTAGAAATTAAAAATAAACATGGGTCACGTATACGTCAGAATTTGGTTTAAATTCATTTACACATTGCAATAAAATACTCATTTGCGTTATGCAGCTATTTTCTTTATAGTTTCTCGGTATTCAAGACTTGAGAATAATTAAATTTACCACATTATCAATGAATATCACAATGTAATTTAGGCAGATATATACACACTATATATATATATATATATATATACATATATATATATATATATATACATATATATATATATATACATATATATATATATATATATACATATATATATATATATGTATATATATGTTGTATATATATGCTATATATAAATATATATATACATATATATGTATTTATATATATGCATATATATACAACATATATATATATATATATATATATGTATATGTTGTATATATATGCATATATATAAATATATATATATATATATATATGTATGTATGTATATGTTGTATATATATGCATATATATAATATATATATATATATATGTGTGTGTGTGTGTGTGTGTGTGTATCTGGCAAAGTTTCATTGTAATATTCATTGATAATTCAATAGAATTACAAACTATTTCAAATAACTATGAAACTGTAAACTACCAACTATTACAATAACCTACACAACATATAACGACTGATTCATAAAGAATTCCTCCCTAAGGACTAAATCTAGGTTTCAACGCTAAAAGTAGCACACGTCCATAATTCAGACCATACTATAGATATGGGGTTAGGGCATGGTCGTCTGCTCCCTTTCCTTTGCACCCTACATCCTTATATTAGATGGTGTCTGGGTGCCATACCCTGCCCCCTCTCCCTTATTTATCGTTTATGTTAGTCTTACTCTTATTTGGGCTTAGAATCTGGGTAGAAATGATAGAAAAGATGGAATTTTTATTAAATACTCACGTTACAATTGAACTAAGAAATTGGCATTGGAATTACTTTAATAAATTTAATTGTCAATGAATAAATACATCCTTGGATTTGTTATTACTTTAATAAATTCCATTGTCAGTGAATAAATTATTTCTGGAAATTAGATTTGCTTTAATAAATTTAATTTGCAGTGAATAAATTCCTACTGGGAATTGGATTACTTTAATAAATTTAATTTTCAGTGAATAAATTCCTCCTGAGAACTGGCATTACTTTAATAAATTCCATTGCCAGTGAATAAATTCCTCCTGAAAATAAAATTTACTTTAATAAATCTAATTGTCAGTGAATGAATTCTTAAAAAAAAAAAAATCCTGATAACAGGAAACTATATCTTAAGTCCCATTATCACTATATATGAAATCTTCTCATGAAATAAACTAGAAAAATCGGGTAATAATACTATTATCACTATATAATATATGAAATCTTACCGTAAAAGGCCCTAAATTATTAACAGGAAACTAATTAAGCCACATTATCATTATATACGACATCTTACCACCAAAAGTATCTAGTAAAATATGTTTACAGTGTCATTATCATTATATAATATGAAGTCTTACCGTAAAAACACCTAGAAAAATCTGTTAAATCTAGATTAAATTATAGTCAAATCCACTAGGCTAAATCATAGAAAAAAAAAACATCACACGAAGAATGTTGTTCCTGTTTTTAAAATATTTTATTTTAATTGTTTATGATTTCTCAAATCGTTTATACATTTTCTTATTTCCTTTCCTCACTGGGCTATTTTTCCCTGTTGGAGCTCTCGGGCTTATATCATCTAGTTTTTCCAACTAGGGTTGTAGCTTAGCTAGTAATAATAATAAAAATAATAATAATAATAATAATAATAATAATAATAATAATAATAATAATAATAATAAAATTAATAATAATAATAATAATAATAAATTTCAAAAGACATAATCTTAATATTAGCCAGGTAGCTCCACCGAAAGCCAGTAACGGGTTTTACGTCAAAAGCGAGATAAAAGGAACACGTGATCGACCCTTTTAAAAGAGCATCTGGCAAAGTAAAACAGAAGTGAACGAACGAGCTTAAAAAAAATTGAAGTAAGGCTTTATCATACATCACTTGCATACTTATCCGAATTTAAGTCTTGAGCCTTCCAACTTTCGAGAACTTCTAATCTCTACTAAATACATGTGTGTGGCATATATCCTATATATAGTTACATAAACTGAGGGGGTGACATTCCTAGAGAGAGAGAGAGAGAGAGAGAGAGAGAGAGAGAGAGAGAATGAATTTTCTTAAAGGTATAGGAAAAAATCCGGTTTCTTGAGAGAGAGAGAGAGAGAGAGAGAGAAAGAGAGAGAGAGAGAGAGAGAGAGAGAGAGAGAGAATGAATTTTCTTAAAGGTATAGGAAAAAATCCGGTTTCTTGAGAGAGAGAGAGAGAGAGAGAGAGAGAGAGAGATGAATTTTCTTAAAGGCATAGGGAAAAAATCTGGTTTCTTCAGAGAGAGAGAGAGAGAGAGAGAGAGAGAGAGAGAATTTTCTTAAAAGGCATAAGGAAAAAATCTGGTTTCTTCAGAGAGAGAGAGAGAGAGAGAGAGAGAGAGAGAGAGAGAATGAATTTTCTTAAAGGTATAGGGAAAAAATCCGGTTTCTAGACAGAGAGAGAGAGAGAGAGAGAGAGAGAGATTTTCCTATAGGTAAAGGAGAAAAACATGGTTTCTTTACTTGTCAGTTTCGCAGTCTTTCTTATTTACGCTTCACAATCATTATTCCTTTACATTCTACGGAATTTACTTGAAGAACTGGAGATATCTTGAGCATATATAAAAAAAAATTAAACACAGGTTGACATACGTGTCATCATCTTCAATAACTTAAAAATTTAACCACGAGTCGTGCAAAGTGTTTATCACGTGTCTACAAGTGTTGACAAAAACAAGTCATATTAACACTTAGTTGAATAAAAAATAAAAAATATAAATATAAAAAATAAAAATATAAAAAATGAAAATATAAAAGAAAAGATCAATACACATCCATTACAACTTGACATTTCCCCCTAAAAGAAAATTTTTGGGGAAATCTCAATACCTTTGAATATAATGAATGGCAATGCAATGAGATAATTTTCATTTTTTTTTTATGATATTTCAATCAATTTCTCCAAATATATAAAATGATGATAAAGATTAACTGAAAGTTAAGAATGCAAAACTAATCTTTATCAATTATTATCATCATCATCATTTAAGCTACAGCCCTAGTTGGAAAAGCAGGATGCTATAAGCCCAAGGGCTCCAACGGGGAAAAACCGGCCAGTGAAGAAGGGAACCAAGGAAATAAATAAAGAACTAAAGAAGAAATGAACAATTGAAATAAAATATCTTGAGATCAGTCACAACTTTAAATTAGATCTTTAGATCTTTCATACACAAACTATAAAGAGAGACTTAAGAAATCTACCAGCTGAACTTCGAGTCTTTAAAAGTCAAGATTAATATATCTCAATGCATATCACCTGAAAAAGGATGAATCTTGTCTCCCTTCTAAATAAAAATCTTTCATAATGAGAGACTTAAGAAAACTAACGGCTGAACTTCGAGTCTTTGAAAGACAAGATTAATATCTCTCAATGTATATCACCCAATAAAAGGTGAATCTTGCCTCCCTTCTAGATATAGAGCTTTCATATAGAGAGGTTTAATAAACTATATCTCTCAATTAATATCACCTAAAGAGAGAGAGAGAGAGAGAGAGAGAGAGAGAGAGAGAGAGAGAGAGATGGTCTCCATTCTAGACATTGCAAACCCCGAGACCGAACCCGAGGTTAGAAGCGGCAGCCGACCCCAGCAGGAAGTATTCAAGACACTCTTCCAACTTCCTCCGGCAGTAATTTGTATCAATTGCGGTGTTCGCAATAGCAAAAATGACCTGCAATCAACAATCATATACCTCATGGCTTCGACGTCTATTTTACCACAGCAACATTTCTTTCTCTATTTTTTCTTCACTTTTCCATTTGTACTCTTCTGAGGAATTTCGACGAGACTGTGTTCATATAGATCAGATTACAAACAAAAAATAACTTTTTTTTTTTTTATGAAAATGACTTGAAAATCCTCTGGTAAAATAAAGTTAGTGACTGATTCATAATTAATTTTTTTGTAACGAAATATTAATCGATTTATAATTAATCATTTTATGACAATATATTAAGAGATTTACAATTAAACTTATTTTGTTACGAAATATAATTATTTTGTGACGAAAAGTTAATCGATTTATAACTAATTATTTTGTAACGAAATATTGATTTATAATCAATTATCAATCGATTCATAATTCACTTCATACATCACAAATCATAAGAGCAGAAATAGCATTATATTTCTACTATCATGATGTAAACATTGTAGCATCACAACTATTTTTTTTCTCCCTCATCACCATTATCATGACAACATTATACTTCTAAAATCATGATGTAAACATTGCAGCATCACAAACTAATTAAACTTTTCTTCTCCCTCATCACCATTAACATGACAACATAATACTTCTAAAATCATGATGCAAACATTGTAGCATACAAACTAATTAGACTTTTTCCTCCCTCATAACCATTATTATGATAACATTATACTTCTACTATTATAATGTAAACATTGTAGCATCACAAACTAATCAGTCTTTTTTTCTATCTCATCACCAAAATTACGACAACATTATACTTCTACAATCATGATGTAAACTGTAGCATTACAAAATAATTAAAAAAAAATTTCTCCATCATCACCATTATTAAAAATTGCAGCATCACAAACTAATTAAACTTCATTCTTCTCCCTCATCAGATCCGTCATAATGTGGGAAGAAAAAGACCTACCGGGCTTCTTCAAAGACTACTTCAAGATGGTGCGCAACGCCCTCACCAACGACCAGTTCAACCAGTTCTCGAAGCTGAAAACCAACCAGGAACGCGTCCGGTTCGTGTTCAGCATCCCGGCCGCGCACGACATCGACATCAAGCCCTACTTCAAGGGCAAGTCGGAGAAGGAAGCCCTCGAGAAGAAGGAGGCGGGAAACATGTGTTTTAGCAAAAAGAATAACGTAGAGGCATTAAAGCTATACAGCCAGGCGGTAATTAAGGCACCTGTGCCCACGGGTAAATATTGGAAGCTGATCAGTTGAGTGACTGAGTGCCCCTCGTTGTGAACCTTGACCTACGTGATTATAATAGGACAGACGCACATACCAATAGTTATGTGTTGTGTGTTCGTAAACAAACTTATTTCACATACGTCTTAAAAAAAACATTGTACACGTAGATTTATTCATATGAATTCTATGCACAAACAAATATATATCAATCTTCTCATTTAAGAGATGGTGGCTCTTAAGGGTATCAACCTTCCAATTTCCGGGATAATGTTGATAGCCAAACCCAGCGCTCTTCCGCTCTTTCCACCTTACGTGAACCCCTTTAGTGGGTTAAACACGATATATATATATATATATATATATACACATATATATACAAACATACATATATACATATATATATTTATATATATATATATATATATATACACATATATATACAAACATACATATATACATATATATATATATTTATATATATATATATATATATATTTATATTATATATATACACATATATATATACATATATTTATATATATATATATATATATATATTAATATTTATTATATATATATATATATATATATATACATACATAAACACACATATGAAGTGTACATATCACATGTACGTACTATTAAAAAATCAAAACGCCATAAAAAAAAACTTCGTTGAAAAGCTTTACACGGAGAGCCCTCGACTATCAAATCACAATTCTACCAAGTTGGAATCGATTAAAAGAATATAAAATCAAAATAATGAACAGGTACAGCAACAAAATTCACTTAACCTGATTGATAGGGCGATTAAAAATATATAATTTCGAATTAATTTAGTGATGAAAAAAATATCGTTTCAACAAAATTCACTTATGCTGATTGATAGCACGAATAAAAATATATAATTTTGGATTAATTGATGAAAAAATTATCGTATCAATTGATTATATAACTCTTGAAATCATTGAATTAATTAATTGATGAACAAAAATTATCATAAGCTCTATAATTGCGACTTAATTATCTTCAATATCATTATCACTTAGAATATAATTTTCAAAACGAGTAAGACTTACAATTTTTATTTTATGTTTCGATTGCTATGTTAATTAACGAAATAAGTAATCAAGTTACCTGAGCAAGTTTAATTAACCTGTGGAATCTTAACTGAAACGTTATAACAAAATTTACTGACAACAGAGATTCAAATAATAAGAAAATAATTTATTTCTTATCAGTGACAGAATGCTACAAAAGCAAATCTAGAAAAATTATATAATGAAATGAACTATGCTAATTTCTCTTTTATAAAAGCGAAAATAAAAATGCTAAAGATATACAGATTCCAAAGGAAATCTGTAAGCCCGACATATATTGATAAAATTATTTCAGTGGATAAAAGAACGAGAAAAAACGGGATAAAAAACTATCCCAAAATATACTAGCCAATAAAGGCAACCTCCAAAATAAATACATCTAGAATATCGGACTGTAGAAAAAAAATATTAATATGAGATTTTATACGCGGCGAAATTAAAAAAATAATTCACTCGAACAACAATTACCTTTTCATAAACAAGCGATTTAAGATATACTTATTGTAATAACAATGCAAAAACTTCATATTCATTTCTGTTCCCTCTTTGTTTTTTGCTTCTTTGTAATTTCTATTTTTAATTAAAATGGAAAATTAACCTTTACTCAAAAAAGCCTCCCTAAATTTGTTACGAATGCTACCTGCATGACACCTAAAATGTAATCCTTTTTTATTTTAACGTGCACCTCTGTGCCTCTCACCCAGTGGTTCCCAAACTTTTTTCAGGCTGGCACCCACTTAGCTTCCAGATGGAGTCCTTGGCACGGCCCCCTTTTCATTTCAAATTAAGTAATTCTGTTGTTAATTTTATTATCTATAAACTGCAAATGAGTTTCTTTGTCTAAGTGATTATAGCATATGTTTTGCCATTAAGATTTCGTAATAATAGAAAAGAAGTAAACTATTCATTGCATAAATGCTCTTAATGCAACCCAGACGCCCAAAACTACAGTTTTTGCCTCACCGCCCCTAATGTAGGGGAGGTTCCAGTCGCTTTGGGAACCACTAACCTGATTCCATTCAGTAGAATCTTCACAAGAGTTTGTGACCAGAAATTCCCTTACGATTCTAGAAGAGAATATATTTAATCTCAGTAGGATACAAATTTATGTAATAAGAAAAAAAATATTCTAAAACATTAATTTTGATTAGAACCCCAGAACTTCTGAGGAATGTAATATATCAAAACTTATAATAAACAACTAAAATTAATTGAAAATTCATGATTTTAAACTGCAGGAAGCATGAAAGAGATTGTGTCCTACGCAGAGGAAAATATATTCCATTTTGCATGTCCTCCTATTACTTAAACTGATGTTTACGTATCCAAGTACAGGTAACATTCAATTCTTAGAAATGCATATGCTCATAAAGGTATGCGACTTATATACAATAAACGCATTAATATGAATAACTTACATATAAATAGATAAATACATCGTACGATATATATTCATATATATATATATATATATATATATATACATATATATATACATATATATATACATATATATATACATATATATATACATATATATATATACATATATATATATATATATATATATATCAGTACATATACGTAAATATCAAAATAATTTTCACTTAGTAAAATTATTATTTCAAAGCAACTATTCACCTAAACAAAGCATGTCTCTTGGAATTTTGATTTCAATTGCTAATATTCAACAGCTTCTAAAATTAATTATCTGAAATTTTGTTTCTCCATTGCCTCATGTGACTGTCAGCATATTATTATCTGATTTTGTAGGCTGGTATGGAATTATACTTTTTCATTAACTAATGTTTCTAGTAATTCATTCATATTTTGCTTGCTTAGAGCACAAAGAGCATGGTAGAATTCAATTACTACCCACAGTGAAAGTATTTATTTACTACCCAGCAATATAATTATTTACCATTCAGTTGTCTAATTACTTACTTACTACTCGAATTATACTTTACTTTCATTAATTAATGCTTCTAGTTAATTCATTCATATTTTGCTTGCTTAGAGCACAAAGAGCATGGTAGAATTCAGTTACTACCCACAGTGAAAGTATTTATTTAGTACCCAGCAATATAATTATTTACATTCTGTTGTCTAATTATTTACTTACTATTCAGTCAGCTATTTTTTTTGCTACTTATTACTATGCACTCTACTTATCTGCTTCCCAGCACTCAACTTCATTTACCACATTATTTCTTTTTGCATCAGAATCCTGCTTAGGGTTAACACTCACAACATACGGTCACTTATCTAAAGATTTAACTGACGACAGGTATAAGACAAAGGATTAATTACCTTGTTGCTAGAGGATAGTAAACTCGGGTTATTTTCAAGGGGTAATTGGCTTTAAAAACGGGGGGAGGGGAGAAATTTACTGTGATCATAACCACCATATAGCCTTGATTTACTTTTGCATCAGACTCTTTATCAAGTTTGACACTCACAACAAACGGTCAATTATCTAAAGATTAAACTGACGACAGGTATAAGACAAGACAGTTTTTTTTTTTTTTTTTTTTTTTTTTTTTAAGGGTGCATTCTTAAAGCAACATACTCGGAAATTTATGCCCTTATCTTTTGCACCCAAGTCACAACCCCTTTCAGTCAGCTCAGCTATTTAGTCACCTTGTTGCTAACGCATAATAAACTCGGGGTATCTTCAAAGGATAATTGGCTTTAAAAACGGGGGGAGGGGGGAAAGGGAGACTCATATGCTGTGATCATATCCACAAGGAATTGACTTACTTTTGAGGCTTATTTTGTAAGTTGGTCTTGACGATAGTGTACCAGACATAATAATAAGAATTCTAAATAAGCTGGAATATGAAGCGTGGAAATTTACCCCTATAGACTTAAATATAAAATATTACTATAGATTCATAACTACGTAAAGACGTCTATGAATACGGGTTTAATTAGGAAGTACTAGAGCTTCATAACTTTTGTATTAAATGAAAGCAACGCCTGAAGTTCATAACTATAGCTATGAAAGTACATTAATATTTTAAATATGTATAACAATGATTTTCTAGGTAGCCAGAAAGACAGTCACCCATAACTCACATAAAAAATAAATACTTCAAAGTGGGAAAAGAAGCTTTATTTGAGGGTAAATTTGAAATTGGGGTAAATTTAAAAATCTTATTCAAGACAATTGTAAAAATATTTAAAATTTCCTCAAACTATATAAAAATCTTACATACTAGTTTAATGGGGAATATTCTCTGCATTGGCACGAAGAGAAACAGATTTAAAAAAAAAAAAAAAAAAAAAAAAAAAAAAAAAAAAAAAAAAAGAGATAAAAGATAAAAATAAAACAGCGCACCAATTTACGAATTTGGCCTTCATCATTTGGGTCACGATACAATGTAGTTTACTAGCTAGGAATTTCTAAACACCTTTTAAGGGAGGAGGGAGGTTAGAGGGAGGGGGTGGAAAGGAAGGGGAATATAAGAGATGGGGACAGGGGGGATACGATAACCTCACAAAGTCTATCTGCAATGTGTGCGTCTGCAAAAGGGGAATTTGCAATTAAGATTGGTCGATCCTGTGAAGAGTATCTTTTAAGACGATGGCCTCATTTGAAAGAGGTTTTAAAAGGAACCATCTACTTATAGACGACACGGGAGTTGAATTCTTTACTGTAGTTATTGGAAAATGGAAGTATAATACGGTATCAAAAGAGCATTACCATGATTAATAAAAAATCACTTACATACAGTACATTACAATAACTAATACAAATTTCTTTAAAAGAAACCATCTACTGTACTTATAGACGAACGAGAGTTGAACTATTTACTATAATAATTAATAAAAACAATTAATAAAAAAAAAATCTATTAAATACATTACAGCGACTATTAGATTTTTTTTAAGGAGTTAAACTTTTTACTGTAGTAACTAAGAAGTGCGATTATACTACAGGATCTATAAGCATTATCAGGATTAAAAAAAAGAAAAAAAAAGTAAAAAACATTGCGACTAGTACAAAAAAAAAAAAAAACATTACCGATAAATTCTTCATCGAGAGAAACAATAACACTTTAAAATACTGACGTTAAGAAAATGTCATATCATAATATATATTTGCTAGTCTCACGGCAGTAAATAAATTAACTATATCAATTGCAAGGAAAAACATTTCGAGAAAACAAACTATTATAAACAAATCGTACGCGGCTAAAAAATATATATTCTACAAAATTTAAGAATGTGCAGGAAAACAAGAGATGAGAAACCGATTTACACAAACATGAGAAAACATAGTAAATCAGAACCCAATAATACACACAAAACAAAATTTGAAATTCCACTAAATCCTCTTTTCTCGAAAGACTCACAAGGAAACCATATAAATTTTGGGGAAATGTTTTGATTTTTTGCAGAAGAATGCGCAGATCCGAAAAAGATGACCCTTTACGCCATCTGCCTGGCCAACCGATCAGCTGCGCTCTACCACCTCAAGGATTACAGGCATTGTGTCAAAGATATCAACGAGGCCCTTGAACATCATTATCCAAGAGTAAGTAAAAGAGAGAGAGAGAGAGAGAGAGAGAGAGAGAGAGAGAGAGAGAGAGAGAGAGAGAGAGAGAGAGAGAGAGAGAGAGAGAGAGAGAGAGAGAGAGAGAGCACCTTTTAACTAAACATTAAATGTCCTCTATATCATCTAACCAAATTTGAACCTTTCTCCTTCTCTCAATCAAAGAAAACCATATTCTAACTAAACATCAAATGTCCTCTGTTAATAATATCTAACAAAACTTGAACCTTTCTCCTTTCCATCAAAGAACACCTTCTAACTAAACATTAAATGTCCTCTGCTTACAATATCTAACAAGATTTACACCTTTCTTCTCTCCATCAAAGAAGACAATCTTCAAACTAAACATTAAATGTCCTCTGCTTACAATATCTATCAAAATTTACACCTTTCTTCTCTCAATCAGTGAAGACAATCTTTAAAGTAAACATTAAATGTCCTCTGTTTATAACATCTAATAAAGCGTAAACGTTTCTTCTTCTCTCCTTCAAAGAAGACAATCTTCAAACTTAACATTAAAAAAAAATGTCCTCTACTTACAATATCTAACAATATTTAAACCTTTCTTCTTCTCTCCTTCAAAGATAACAATCTTCAAACTAAACATTAAATGTCCTCTGTTTATATCTAACAAAACTTGAACTTTTCTTCTCTCCTTCAAAGAAAACAATCTTCAAACTAAACATTAAATGTCCTCTGTTTACAATATCTAACAAGATTGAAACCTTCCTTCTTCTCTCCTCCACAGATGACAATCTTCAAAATAAACATTAAATGTCCTGTTTACAATATCTAACAAGATTTAAAGCTTTCTTCTTCTCTCCTCCACAAGCAATCTTCAACTAAACATTAAATGTCCTATGCTTACAATATCTAACAAGATTTAAAACCTTTCTTCTTCTCTCCATTAAAGAAGACCATATTCTAGCTAAACATTAAATGTCCTCTATTTATATTATCCAACAAAACTTAAACCTTTCTTCTTCTCTTCTTCAAAGAAGACAATCTTCAAACTAAACATCAAATGTCCTCTGTTTATATATTAAAAACTTAAACCTTTCTTTTTCTTCTCTCAATGAGGAACTGAAGCACAAAACTTAAAACCTTTCTTCCTATCTCCTCCAAAGAAGACAATCTTCAAACTAAACATTAAATGTCCTCTGCTTACAATATCTAACAAGATTTAAACCTTTCTTCTCCTTCTCTCCACCAGGAACTGAAGCACAAACTATACAAGAGGAAAGCACGCCTGCTCTCGCACATGAAGCAGCACGAGGATGCCCGGGAGGCCTACCGCCAGGCCTTGAAGTGGCTGGATTGGGCCAAGATGGAGAGAGAGAAGAGGATCGAACACCAAAATGACATACAGAAGTGGCTCAAACTTTATGAGACTGGCAAAGGAGTAAAAAATTTCGGTTAGTAAATGATACTACGGTATATATCAGAAGGGCTTCATAAGAATAGCGAAAGTACATATGTGTGTGTTTATGTATATATGTATGTATATTAATATAAACACATTTATATATATACATATACTGTACATATATATATATATTTATATATTTATATATATATATATATATATATATATATATATATATATATATATATACACATATACATATATATGTATATATATATATATATATATATATACACATATACATATATATGTATATATATATATATATATATATATATATATATATATATATATATATATATATGTGTGTGTGTGTGTGTGTGTGTGTACAGGTTAATAAGGTAAGGAAGCTACCAAAGACGAATCTCTGTGAATACAATATTAGATTCACAATAAATGTAGAGTTGAACAGGCAAAGGATTCACTAATGCAGAATTTCAATGAAATTCATTTTCTTTCGAGTCACGATCAGTGGTATTGCCAGACATAATTATAACTACTTGGCCTATCCCCTCCCTAGGGGCCTGAGGAAGTAGTCATACCCTGGTAAGAAGGGGTACTATAGTCGAAAGGGGGAGGGGTGGGAAGAGTTGAATCCCTGTGTACGTTCATATCTATTTAAATATTTAGCCTTAATTCTTGACGGATCGCGTACACTAGCATACTAATAAGCATGACTTTGTCCGCAAAAACAAATCTAACATAAATATACGAAGCTCTCTCTCTCTCTCTCTCTCTCTCTCTCTCTCTCTCTCTCTCTCTCTCTCTCTCTCTCTCTCACACACATTTTGCAGAAATTGTTCATATCTACCTAAATTTTTATGTCATGTTTGACGGGTGGCGTACACTAGCAAAAAAAAATAAAAAATAAAAAAGCCAATATCAATACTTGACTCTCTCTCTCTCTCTCTCTCTCTCTCTCTCTCTCTCTCTCTCTCTCTCTCTCTCTCTCTCTCTCTCTCTCTCACTTTGCAGAAATTGTTCATATCTAAATTTTTAGCAGTCATTTTTGACGGGGCGCGTACACTAGCATACAAATAAGCATGGCTTTCAGTCCGCAAAGAACTCCCAAATATACGACTATCTCGCCCTTTGCAGAAATGGAACCGGAGCCAGTCGACATGCAGCTTCCGGCCATCCCAGAGGTGACTGGCGGTCGACACCCCAAGTACCCGTCCCTTTCGCGAAAGGTGGACGTCAGGAGCGACAATCAGCAAGGTCGTTACGTCGTGGCTGTCGAGGATATAGAACCTGGAGATACCATATGTGCTGAAAAGCCTTTCGCGGCCGTCCTTCTTCGAGACATGTTCGGAACTCACTGCCAAAACTGCTTTAAACTGTAAGACTCGAAGGAGGAAAAAAGGTTTCTTTATGTTTTCCTTTTTTCAAAGTTGTGTCGTATTGGGACGTTTTCTTCACTGAGCAGATAAGGAAATGAAAACGTAATCGTTAATTTAAGTTAAAATAATGCACTACACATTTAATTGTTTTATACAATATTGCTAATTAATATTTGGATGTGGAAAAAACGTTTCTTCGTGTTTCCCTTTCTTGAAAGGTTTGTCGTGTAAGGACGTTTTCTTCACTGTGCAGATAAGAACAGAATCGTTAATCTAAGTTAAAATGCTGTACTATACATCCAATTATCTTATACAGTATTGCTATTTAACATTTCACCAATATTATTATTATTATCATCATCATGACCATCATTACTAGCTACGCTACAACCCTAGTTGGAAAAGCAGGATGCTGTAAGCCCTAGGGCTCCAACAAGGGAAAATAGCCAATGAGGAAAGGAAACCAGGAAATAAATAAACTATATGATAAGTAATAAAAAACTAAAGTAAAATATTTCTAGAACAGTAACGTCAATAAAACTATAAAAAGAGACTATTACTATGTGTGACTTATTCCCCTTGACCTTTGCAGACTCAAGGCACCCATCCCTTGCAAGAAATGTTCAAATGTAGTCTTCTGCTCGGTGGAGTGTCGACAGGACGCCTATTTCCACCAAACAGAGTGTCCTATCCAAGACCTTCTTCTGGGATCCGGTATGTCTATCAACTGCTTCCTAGCCATCCGCCTCCTGGTTCAAAAGCCACTGTCGTACTTCCTTGAAATCAAGGATGATATTGTGACGGAAAAGTACAAGGTAAGAAGCTTTCTAATTTGTTGTTATTCGGATCAATTGCTTTTGCAAAGGTACGGCAAAGAAAAGGACTAATTTCCATGACAATACAGTATAACTAAAAGACAAAATTTTTAACGATTCGAACTAGGATCGACAGGATTGTTTAAACACAACATACAAGAAAACCATCTACTTAGCTTTCATAGGGCTATAACCGAACTGAAGTATTTGCTCCCCGATTTTTTTTTTTTTTTTTATCATTTATTTCATTATAAATGTCGACGGGATGGACAAACATACCAAGATCAGCCAAGGAAAACTGCATGAAAATGACTGACAAGAGCCCTTGCCTCACGAAAGGTGGGGCGATCTTAAACAACAATATGCCAAACTTCACAATCTTAAAGTACTTTTCAGAGTAAATGGGAAGGTGGGGGGAGCCTTACAGCATGGCAAGTGTTACAAATAAAACCGTCTAATGGAAGTGAGAATGTTTTCCTTTTATTCAATAACGTAATGGGGAAAATAATTCATACAAAAAAATACAACGAGGCAACATGTTGAGATAAGAAACAGGAAAAAAATGAGATGATTATCCTTAAGGATGAAAAAAATCTGTAAAACCCTAAACAATATATGAAGATAACCTTTGTCTTAGAAGGAAACTTTGCAGTATGAACTACGCAACCCCTCTTCAACCAATTTAAAATTACTTTAAGAAATTAACAGAACTGAGTTAATTACATTTTTCCTAATGACATTAAAGACTTGATTTGAAGATTAATTTGGGTACCCACATTCAAATGGGTTCATATGAAAAAGTAATAAATGAGAGAGAGAGAGAGAGAGAGAGAGAGAGAGAGAGAGAGAGAGAGAGAGAGAGAGAGAGAGAGAGAGAGAGAAAGAACCACTAAAACTGAAGACGAATACAATTGTTCGTAAAAAACATTAAATTCTTATAAGACAAGTTAAATTTAACGACAAGCAAGTAAACACAGATCAGCACAATTGTAAGAATGAAACGTGGTAAAAAGGACAAAAACTAAAACCTATAAATTAATCAAGGAAATCAAGAATATCAAAAAGATTATCCTGAATCTTGCTAATATGTCTAAAGCATCATTAAACTCCGTAGAGAGCATGCCTTCGCCATGCCAAGCAGTCTTATTTTGCTCTTAATTCCACTGGGTACTTGTAAGTCTATGTATTTACTTCAAAATTAAGTGGGTTTGTCCTTGGGTCATACCCAACTTGTCCATCAAATTTCTTTGAAATTGGTTCAATGGTGTTTACGTAATATTATTCACACACAAAAACTAACAAAATATTTGCCATTTACTTAACATTACGATTATTTTCAAAGTACTGCTGCGTACTTGTAATTTGATGTTCTCTATCCAGATTGTTACAGACTCACCTTTGGGTCATACCCAACATGACTATCAAGTTTGGTCAAAATCGGTACAATAGTTTTTTGTAAACTTTCTCACAAACAAATAAATGAATAACTATAAGAGTGAATACATACCTTTCGCAAAATCTATTTTGCCGAAAGCAATAAGATACGGACTGGATACCTTCCTTATTTTCATTTTTGCATAAACGATAAGGACCTTATAATTCGGTCCTTTAACTGGCCAGATAGTACTGTATTACACTGGATCCCTCTCTAGTTATGGCTCATTTGATCTTTGCTTCCACATACACCGAATATTCTGGTCTATTCTTTACACATTCCCCCCTTTCCTCATCAACCTAATAACACTAAAATCACCGAAAAAATTCTTTTCACTCAAGGGATTAACTACAGCACAGTAAAGGTTCAGTGCTGGGAAGGCCATCAAGCGCTGAGGGGTCACTAGAGAAAAAAATCCCCAGTTTCACAATAGAGTTGAAGTTGAAAGAGGTAGGACAGTAAGATCAAAGAATGCTGGAACAGAGGAACTGCAAGAGATAAAAAGACGACGCTGCTAGGGGCTAAGAGGATAATACAAAAGACCGTTTAGCAATGATTACAGTGCACTGTAATAGCTTCACATACACGGTATAAGAATCTAGAAATCAAGTGTCTCATTACTTTCCAAACTACTGCGCTTGATATTGCAGGTAGGAACGGTTTAAAGGAAATTTACAAAAAGAAAAACTTCAGGATGAGGGTTTGAAGAAAGGCCAGGTAAGAAGTCAAGTAGACCATAAAATGAAGAAAATTTCTCAATTTAACAGTTAATAGCCTAAAGAGAATAAGGGATTGAAGGAGCATTTTTACGCAAAGCCCTCGTAGGTATTATATCCTAGATCTGAAAGGCTAGCATTATGCGTGTTGAGCTAAAATGCCTTGGTCCGAATAAGATCACGGAGACTAGCTGAAACCCCTGAAAATAAATCATGAATGCTCGCAAATAATTAATGATTACCGTCCAGTAGGATTGTCACATACTCGTTTACGTAAATACCATAAAATTCTGGTATTACACGGCCACACATACACAAACACACACACACACACACACACACACACACACACACACATATATATATATATATATATATATATATATATATATATATATATATATATATATATATATATATATAAAGAAGGAAGGGAAAACAATTGAGCTAAAAAATGACCATAAACAGAGGGTCATGTCTAACAAGGTCTATAGACCTCGATATCCGAGTCCTCTGTCTAGCAGCGAACTAGCTACGACTAACGATGCTGATGACCTTTCTTTTCCCAAAGGAAAACCTGGAAAAGAAGGAGATCTACGACCCTGAAGACTTCTTCCGTCTGTACAACCTTGTGTGTCACTCGGAGAGACGAACAAGCGAAGACTACTTCCACAGGGTCGTGATGGTGGTCTTCATGGTGAAGGCGCTGAAGAAGACCAAGTACTTCGAGGACAAGGGCACTGGCATCAGTAAGTAGAGATGCATTTCCCGTTGGTTGTTTATTGCGAGTGATTTATTTGTTTGTTTGTGGTGTTTTCCTTAACATCTACTTAAGCGTACTTTTTATAACATTGATGGTACACCTTTTTTCCAAAATTGTGCATTATTGTTATCATTTAGTTACGAATTTTAATATTCTTTACTCTTAGTTGTTTTACTTCTATTTATTTCGAGAGAAATCCCTACTTTCCTTTATATACAGTAAGGCTGAGGCATATTTTTTTACATTTGTTTTACGTTTGATATGAAATCATTTTCCACATGAAACTGAAGCTATTTCACCCTTCACGTACCATTCTACAAAGCAGAAAATGGCTTTATTTTCATAATGCTCATGGCTTTAGAACCAGCAACTCGCTTCTTTTGTTTACAATTGGCATTACTGACTATGGAAGAAAGTCAGGGGAAAAAATCTCTAAAAGCATAAAAAAATATAAAAAAAAATAACGCAGAATAAATTTTTGTTTACACGCAACAGATTACCCACTGCTTAAGGAAGAAGGTAAGTATCTATGTAGATTGCCTTGTCCCAACACACAAGACTGTGTCTTCCCTACTTCATTGATGAATGGAGAATGTTGTCTTACAATAACCCTGTATACTATTCATTTCCAATTTCTGAATTAACCAATTTGCACGTTCTTAATAACCTCACATGTATGCGATGCAAAAAAAAATTGCAAATATAATTGCACGGGAATTTGCATAACTAATAAAATATCCTAATTGATAAGGACACTGGGATATCATCTAACAAAAATCAATACTTTATACAATATTCATTAGAACTTCTAAACTATTTCTAAATTAATCTAAAAAGCTTTACTCTGGCTCTCCTAAAACTCCTTCACGAGTAATGCTTGGACGATACGCATCTTGCCTGCAATGATTATCTCAATTCTCTCAACCTTCATTCCTTTCCTTAGTATTTAGAGTTAAGATTATACGTAGATTCCTTAAATTCCATTCCCTTTATTCATGTGTAGATATCAAAGATAATTTCTCCCTTCACAATATTTTTAATAGTTATAGACCAATTACGAAAATAGTAAAATAGCACAAGTCTAATTACCATTATAAATTTCCCTAATAAATAACCAGACTTATTAACATATTCCTTTACCAAAAGTAACAATATCTATCTATTTGCAGGTGACACAATCAGTGAAACAGAGGCATACGTTGGCTCTTTACTGATGCATTTCCTTGAGGTATGTGAACAATATTTTCTAGGCTGTTTTCTTGAATGATCATATGTGGTATATTACTATTTTTAGGGAATATTACACTCGTATAATGATTTCTTTCAATATTCCTGTTAATGAAAAATTTCATCCTTCCATAACTTTCCATATTCTTATTATATGATAAATGTAATTCTTTCCATGTTAGTGTACTCCATCCGTCAAAAATTACATCTAAATATTTAGATCTATATGCACAGACACAGATTCAACCCTCCCCATCCTTACCCCTTTCCTAACTACAACCCGCTGGTTCGGCTATTTCTGCGAGTGTGGTTTCCAAGTGTACCTCTCGCGACAGCCCCTATCACCAGGCTATGACTACTCTCTCTCTCCCTCTCCCCTTCCTGAGCGTGACAGGAATGAAATATATATATATATATATATATATATATATATATATATATGTATATATATATATATATATATATATATATATATATATATATTATACAGTGAGAGAGAGAGAGAGAGAGAGAGAGAGAGAGAGAGAGAGAGAGAGAGAGAGAGACTCGCTCTTCATTATATAAACGAGATAAAACAACATACTTTAACACAATACAAAATAGCCCGTATCAAAATAAGGTACAGCAATCCCCTCTTTTCATTCAGCAACAACACAAAACTACGGATGAATATTCTAATTCAAGCTATTTCATCCATTACTCCAGCATGAAAACTAATGAAATTTCCCCTCTCTCACAGATTGTCCAGTTTAACTCTCACGAAGTCTCAGAGTTCTGGCTATCTGCTCCAAAATCACTTAGCAACTCCAAGAACGAGTCCCTGGGTGCTGCCATTTTCCCTACACTCGCCCTCTTCAATCATTCTTGCATCACAGGGCAAGTCAGGTAGGTTGTTGTTGTTGTTGTTGTTGTTATTATTATTTGTCCTCTTCACAGTGAATTGTTAACATATATTTCCTCATTTTTACCGTACAACATGAAGGGGGCCAATGTGTATTGGCTGAAATATAGTGACTTATTTTCATTTTCTTTGTTTCTTCTATGGGCTTTTTTCAAGAAACATGATAAACTGTTCGATTACAGTTAGAAGAAATACATACATGTGTTTGTGTTTATGAAAGGAAAGACATAAAATTGAGTTTAATCACTTGTATACAATCATTCCCGCAAAATTCATGGACATCTTAAAATAGTAGCGTACCTTTCGTAATCTATCCTACGCCACTAACTCGCGTCTTCTTTAACAGGTACTTCAGTGGCAGCAGCGCTATCACGAAATCCATTCGGTTCATCCCGAAGGGAGAGCAAGTTCCCGAAAATTACGGCCAGAGTTTTACTTCGGCTCCCAGATCAGAGAGGAGACAGTACCTGTTTGACAGATACTGGTTCGAGTGTGCTTGTGAGGTAAGACCCAAACGGGAGAAAGGAGAGGAAAAGAGAAATGGAGGAACAGAGGATAAGAGAAATGGGAGGAGAAGAGGAAGAGGAGGGGGGGGGGGTATGAGATAAGTGCATGAAAGTGACAGAAGCAGCAATAATACAAAGGGTTTAAGGTTTAAAGGCCGCTCATGAATGACAAAGGCAAGGGGTAGTGACATTGCCCTTTCAAGCAGGGCAATGCTCTAGAAACTGGCTATATATCATCAGCGCCCAAGCTAGAACCACGGAGGCCCAGGCAATTGCTGCTGATGACTCAGCAGGTAGACCTATGTACTCCTCCAAACGCCCCATCCTTAGCACACAAGGACGGTGAGGTTACAACGACCAAAGGAACTAAAGAGTTTGAGCGTGACCAATCAGGGACGTTACCACACAGGCCACCACAACCTTAAAGGTTGAGAATTACAGTAGATGTATCTAAGAAACAACCAGGGGAAATTAACAGTTTTTTTTTCATTAATTTAAGATACGATAATGGGAACGAAATTAAAAACGGAGAAGAAAGAGACAAAGGAAATGAAAGGGGACTGAAGGGAAAAGAGATATCATGGTGGAGGATGAGATAAGAAATAAAAAAGGACCAAAATGTGATGCAAAATGAAATAAAGATATGCAAAAGATTATAGTCATATTGAGAAAATGGGAGAGAAAAGGATATAATTGAATTAATGAAAAAAAATAGGTGACTAAAAACTGTTAAATATTTTCTATGAAAGTATAAAAAAAAAAAATTATTACCGGTACTTTTTAAACTATCAACGTTTGGAAATATAATCTATGTTAAGTTGATTTATCAATATTCTTATACAATTAACTAAAACAACTATAAACCCAATTTCGCCAGTAATATTCTAGTTTTGAATTAATTGATACGATAATTATTTCATCAACTTAATATCGACATGACCTCAAGATCTCTCTTTTCACCAGTTACAATCGGGTTGAAAAGTAATCGATTCAATAACTATCATCTTAATTACGACTTAACCTCAAGTCCTCTCTTTTCACCACTAATACTCGGGTTTTAAAGTAACTGATAAAATCCTTATTTTCTCATCTTGATTACGACTTAACCTCAAGTTCACTCTTACCACTCTTCCAGGCCTGCGTGAAAGACTGGCCCAAATACCAAGACATGTCCAACACAGTCTTGAACTTCAAGTGCAGGAAGTGCACGTCTCCTTTGCCAGTCGACACAGAGAACACTTTGAACCCGATCCTCAAGTGCGAGAAGTGTGGTGAGCAGACCAACATCATGGCTGCTCTCAAAAACTTACAGGTAGGTACAGAGTCCTTTTACTACCTCGAAAATCTTAATCTAGTAAACAATATTTAAAAACTTATGAATATGATTAACTTTTGCCATTTTATCATATATAAAGCAGTTTCCAATCTTTCCCATTTCATGTTCATCTATTTATAAAGTTATATTTCATCTTAATTACCTTTCACAATTTTTAAAAATATCTACTGGCCTCTTTTGGTTAAAAAGTGCCTAATAAACATTCCATCTCTTACAACTTAGTCAGACATCTCACTTCTGGGCTAATATTCTGGCTAAAATTCAGTCTATTTCAATCAACTTTAATCTCTTTACTTCTTTCCTTACCCTGAAGCATAAGATAAAATATGGCCTTCAACTTTCTATTCCATCATTATCTACATAGTAAAGGCAAACATATGAAAACCTGTTACAATCTTTGTATATCTTTCTTATTTTATAATTTACAGCTTTCTGGCCCTCATTCATTTTCAAATGCTTCGTAATTATCTTATTTACAGCTTAATTTATCTACTGATGTATTCACTATATATTCTGACCGATTAGTTTATCTACTGGTTTATTCTCCAAACATTCTGACAGATTAGTTTATCTACAGGTTTATTCACCAAACATTCCTTTCCCTATCTCCCCTTGAACAGAACTCAGAGCAGACCTTCTTGAGCGCCAGTAAAGAAATGGAAATCTAAAACTGGACTTTCTGACAGATTACTTTATCTACTGGTTTATTCTCCATACATTGACAGATTAGTTTATCTACTTGTTTATTCACCAAACAGTCTTTTAACTCACTTTTAACAGAAGTCTGAGCATACGTTCCTGAGTGCCAGTAAAGAAATTGAAATTTAAACCTGGACTTTCTGACAGATTAGTTTATCTACTGGTTTATTCACCAAACACACTGACATTAGTTTATGTACTGGCTTATTCACCAAACATTTTGACAGAGTAGTTTAACTACTGATTTATTCACCAAACATTCCTTTCCCTATCTCCCCTTGAACAGAACTCAGAGCAGACGTTCTTGAGCGCCAGTAAAGAAATGGACAACTTCAACCTGGAAAAAGCAGAGAGCTTACTGCTGGAGAACCTGAAGCAGCTGGAATCCAGTCTCTACCCTCCGTACAAGGATTACCACCAGACGCAAGAGGCTTACATGCGCGTCATGCTCACAAAGGGAGGCAACTATAGGGTAAAAACGCCTAAATCTGAAGAATAGATTTATTAGGGAAATATATTGTAGGTTTATAAACAATTTTCTAAATGCGATTACCCTAAAGAGGTTATGATACTGTATTATTATATTGGACAAAGAAGTAAAAGAGAATTTTATGAATACCAATTCTCCCTCCTTGTACATTTCTAATTCTTTAGGTGATATTAGAACAAGAAGACTTGCCATTGCAGATGCAATGAAAACAGGAGTACATTCACGCATCTCATTGTAAGCTTAATAATATTAATCAAAGGTCACAGCCTGATTAAAGGCATCAAAATAATATAGGACTGTTGTAACGTATGATGTATTTGTCTGAATGGCAGGTCAAATCACGATTATATACATATATAAATATATTCATGTATGTATATAACAAGGCGTATGAACGTATGTTGTATATTCGGACATCATTATTATTTATAAATTGCATTCAATCATAATTGTTATCAAAGGACAAAATATTTAAGTATTTATAGTCAGGTATGAAAAGCATTTTTTTTTTCTTTAAGCTTACTTTTTATTAAACTATGGGCACTATACCTTTGACAGACCAAAATGACTCAAACTGCGCAGCTATACCACGGGTGCTTAAACATTTTAAAAATATATATTGCACAAATCACACCAAATTCAAATTTACAATAAAAAATGGAAAGTAGCATTATGTGGACCGCAAGTAACTTTCCAATGTCATCTCATATATCTGCCATTAAGATACATAATCGAGATAGATTAATTGATTGATTGATTGATCTTGGGTTTTCTGGCATCCTGACATCAAGGTCATTGATGCTGTAACTGAGGTAGAGACGAGTGAATGCCAGTAACCCATAGTAGAAATTGTAACGTAGTAAATCCAGTGCCTCAGTTAGAGAAAGAGGAAGTTACATGAGAAAGAGACATATCGTGTTGGTGCCGATGAATAAACACGGCAATCACTTTATTTAAGGTATCACATGTGACTACGCAGCGTGTATGGCCATACATGCATTACCGTATGAGACTGTAGCAACTTTCTTACTTAAGATATATATATAAAGGGCACTATATTTCACAAACGGATAATCTTAAGGAATCCACTTTTTGTAAAAAGAAATAAACCATTAGAGATGTTTCCTTTAAAAAATAGATGCTGTGGGAGACTTTTAAAAGCTCTCCAATGACTATAGTCAATTTTTTTTTAGCGAGGCAGATTTGCAACGACTGGCAGCGGTGCCCTTTTAGCTCGGAAAAGTTTCCTGCTCGCTGATTGGTTCGAGATCATTCTAACCATCTAGCGATCAGGAAACTTTTCCGAGCTAAAAGGGCACCGCTGCGAGTCGGTGCAAAGGGGCCTCATTAAAAGAAATTGACTATAGGGCACTAGAGTTTCCTTTCAGATATGTATAGATGATTTTTGAGAACTATGTAACATAAAAGTGTGCCATATAAAAAACCCATAGAAATCTGTAGTATTTTGTTTTCTTTTGTGTTCTGTAAAGCACGTTAGACGATAACATAAATAAGTATATAATATATATGATATATGCAGGTATCATATATACATAAATATAGGATATATACTATGTTGATATATGACATGGTTGGTTGTATTACCAAAAGGATCATGTGAATTAATTGATTATTTTAAAGCTTTTTTTGGCATCCATTATAACGGAAAATCTCTCCATTTAAAAATAAAATCCTCTGTTTTCGTAAATACAATGGTGCCAAAAAAAATCATATTGAGCCTATATACTGCATTTTATTACTGTCAGTAGAGAACAGCATAATCGTCTTAGTGCCAAAAATGATTGTTTTTATTAAGCTTTTTCTTCCTTTCAGTCAACGTTTAGCTGAAAAGTTCCTTCGCAAATTAAACTAAACGTGCTAGATTCTCCTTTTTTATGCTCTTATCTAAAAAAAAAATGTTATTCAGGAGAACAGAATCCTCTGTAGCACCTCACTAACCGTAGAGAACTGGGATGACCAGTAACATATATCTCTGCTACATATACATCTTCTAAGTCTTAGGTGTACAGCTTGGCTTTCCCAATTCAGTTCTCTTATGTTGCATTTTCAAATCACTCGCAGTTACAATGTTCATTCTTATCGTTTCGTGGCCAATAAACAAATAAACAACATTTTCCTGCGATTTCCATCAATTTAGAAATCTTCTACTTTCCAGGGTAATAATAAAATAAGGAATTAGCACAGGTACCATCGTGGAATTCTTCATTAATCATACAAGCGGTCACTCAAACGTCCTATCTACAATGGGTCAGATATAAACAGTTTTCTCGTTCCAGTTACCCGCTTTCATAAAGATAGAAAAATTAAAATTAAAATCAATAATGTAATTTGTTCTTTCAAATGTTTCTAATTCTATTGGATTAGGTTTGCACTGTCACGTCTAGTCATGAATCAGAAAAACATCTATTTTTACATTAAAATTCAATAGGCACTTCATTAGCAAGGACATTACCCAGATGATTATAAGATTTACCACGAATATTTGGGATTTCTAAAAGAATTAAGTTGTCTGTAGAGCAGGGCAAGAGTATACTGTATCGCCAGTGAACTGACTTGGGGTATGTTGGTACTATTATAAATCATAATCTAGTGTTGTTTTCCAATAGTGACCAATAGTAACTATCTTGGTATCCTCTATAGACCAATGACAGTCCACCTATCATCACCGTTTGTAAACTAATTCATAATTAGAAACCCCGAAGAAATTATTCCTTTCTAATTATTTGGTTATTAGTTGTTCCCTGGACAAATATTCCCTTTTAGCCATTCGGTTACCAGTTGTCTCTGGTATTTTACTGATTTGTTATCCCCTATAAACGACCATTAATAATGCTGCCAAATTTACGAACACTCTTGATTAATTGACACCAAGCAATGGGCCAAAGCTGCTTGTGAGTTGGACATCATCATTTATAGATTGATTGATTTGAAGTTTTCTGGCACCTTTTTAGCCATTCGGTTACCAGTTATTTCTGGCAACTTTTATTGACCTGTTATCCACTATAAACAACTATTAATAGTGTTGCCAAATTTACGAGAACTCTTGATTAATTGACACCAAGCAATTGGCCAAAGCTGCTCGAGAGTTGGACATCGTCATTTATTGATTGATTGATTTGAGGTTTTCTGGCACTCTGACATCTAAGGTCATTGACGCCAATCATCATTTATAGAAAATATAACTCGCAAAAGGATGCAATTGCTTCACTGGCTGTCTCCAAACATGAATTTTAGCAAATGGAATGAGAAATACCGAGCTCCGTAATATTCGATTCCTTTTACAAGAGTTACAGTAATAAATTCATGCAGTACACATCAATTTCTAGTCGGTCGCTTATTATCAAAGTCACTCTAAATTACGAGTAACATTGCCTTTCGTTTTAAAGAGAATGAAATAGTTTGAGGAATTATATTAGTATATCTTACAAATTATGTCTCAAAACCTTCAATAGAAAACAAAAAAACATAAAAAATTGACTATTATTAAGTGGAAATCTTAAAACACCTGAGCCATATAAATTAGCTATATTGATTATATTGTGAATTAGAGCAATTTATGATAATCTCACTTCTCCAAATAAAAACAGATTGTCACTACTGACATAATACCACAAAGGAAAAGGCCTTCCATGTATTGTCTTTCTTTATACGCAAAAAAAATGTTGATTGTATAGTAAACTGCTTCTTAAATTTTGTATTGAAAACGATACTGTAATAAACAGTACTGTATATTTTAGTTAATAGAGCTACATGTCTTGTTTATTACTTTTTTTTCTTAATTTAATTTTGTCTCTGTCCGTTTTCAGCAATCGTAGATTTTATTTTAACTTTGATTATGCCTTATATAGTGCCTTTTGTACTACAGCCTGACTAATATTAAAATGGTTTCTGTTGATAAAGTCATGAAGATTTGCGTTTTATTCTTCAAACCTATATGTGTGAGTATGTATATTTGTATAAATTTATGTATCAAGGGACACATCTGTATTAAAAATTACATATGGGTGTGTGTATGTTTGTATATATGTGTGTATGTATGTATGTATATATATGTATATATATATATATATATATATATATATATATATATATACACATACACACGTGTATACAGTATAAATACCGCCCCCCCATATATATATATATATATATATATATATATATATATATATATATATATATATACATATGTGTGTGAAAGAAAGAATATACGCTCAAAAGCGTAACAGTGAATCTTTACATACACCAAATAGAAAAGTGTCTGTATCCTTGCAATTTATAAATATCATGAACAATTCTCCAAAATGATAAAGTGGCTATATGCACGTAATTTATATATACGTATCATAAATAGTACTTGGTCACTAACCTATTGTGAGTAACTTATACCGTGAATTAGTATCTCTCCACTATTTAAAGTTGTCAAATTTTCCACCTATTACACATTGAACAAAAGCAATCAGAGATTTCTACCCTCCCCCAAAGGTTAATAGAGTCGTCCATGGCCTAAGATCTATTATCTGTGGTGGAAATTTCGTCAAATCCATCAATTTGTTTTAACGTTGCCTTTAAAATGGCGAAAAATGCAAATTCGGATATAGAATCCGGATCATCTTCAAAAGTTAAATGAGTCATCCATGATCTAAGATATATATGTTGTGAAAATTTCGTCATATAGAAAATAAATAAGTAAACCGACTCGGTTTTACAACCTTGGCGGGGTTAATAAATGTTCTAAAACTATAAATATTACATAATAGTGTACGCGACCCGTCAAAAATAAAGGCTAAATATTTAGCGCATGCACATATCGTACCTCTTGTGGGTAAACCCCCTCTCACCAGGGTATGATTATTTACCTGCCAGAGGGACGGGTAGAGACCATATAGTGATACGTCTGACAATACACACACACAAAATTTGTATCTTTGTAACAAAGAACAAATCAACTAATATGATTATAAATCAAAGTTAAACCTTAAAATTAACTCAAACTAATTGGACCCTAAAATTCATCCCCTTAGGAAAACGAAAAAACAGAAATATTGCTAATAATAAGTACAATGTACTAAACAAAACTCAAGGATCTTCTATAAACAGATCACAAAATCATTTTTTTCGTAATCTTTCACGAGCTATCTGCCAAACACTGGACAAACTAACCATTGGCAGGGTAGAAACTGAAGCTGTTTGTGTCTAATACAACAATGGCTTAGGACCACTCAACGTATGACGAGTATTATTTAGACCAAGGGTTCACAACCTTGGCCTAGGGTACTTGTTTCCCCAGTGGTACATTTTACTCTTCAGGGGGTACATGGGATCTGAGAGAACAACCAGTACTTCACAATAAATGATGTAATCTGCAATGAAATTGAATAAAATTACAATATAAATCTCATTGTTTCTCTTTTTCATCCTCAAAGGAAGGTGTACATAAGAAACTATAAACATGCCCAAGGGGGTACAGATGAACAGAAATGGTTGGGAACCCCTGATCTACAGTAGACTTTTTGGCCTTTGCAATCAATGAAAGTTGTAATTTCAGTTGATCGTTACTTCGAACAAGGTTGGAGTAGAGATTACAAGTTGCCCTAAAGGAAAAGGAAAATGTAAAGGTGTCTGGTTTCAGTTCCAGATTCATCAAAATAGATGCTCACCAGAACGTCAGCAGGGTAATACCAACCACCGACTGCGGTGTCCATACACAGTAGTGGCCTCCCCAGTAAACAGCCAGATCGCTAACATGCAAATGCTAGGCGAACACGTTACCATTGTACTAGCCAGGAGGCTAGAAGCAAGACAGCGCAAGCATAAGGCCAGCTAAATCTAAAACAACATTAGGTTACTTTAGTCAAATCTGACTGGAAAAAGAGCTCGTTTAAAGATTTAAGGGTCGTTCATGAATGCCAGATGCAAAGGACAGTGACGATGCCATAGAGCCCCCTCTCCACCCAAGCTAGGACAGAGAGGGCCAGCAAATGGCTGCTGACGACTCGGCAGGTAGTCATACAGGCTCCAGCCAAACACCCCATCCTTAGCACACAATGATGGTGAGGTTGCAGACATACAGGAAACTATTGAGCTAGTCTCGAACCACAGTCAAGCAGTGCCAAAGAGGGACATTTCCAATAGGTTACCACAGTGTTTCACAACCCTTTATGGTTGCGACCCTAAATGCAGTTTTAACCTGGAATAGAGACCCTATTTTTTAAATCATAAATCAAACCATATAGGTGTGTTTCATGACCACGCCTCTTTTGTTACTGTGTCCAGTAGAATCTTTACCTTGTAATACTAAAGTAAATTAGTTACAGTAACCAAAACTGAAACGTGAAAAGCTGTGAATTATTAAGATATATTTTTGCAGGACCCTCTGGCAACCCTCAGAAATACCCTCGCAACCCTAATTTGGGTCGGGTTTTTGGGGTTGGAAAAAACTGGGTTACCACAACCCTTTAAAACTAAGCATCGCCAAATAAACAATTCAAAGGAAAACTAAAATCTGAATACCGTATTAAAATATAAAAGCAACATCTAACGGAGTAAGATTTCTGCGTTGCTGTTGCTGCCAACGACAGGTCGACCATTACTATCATTTATAATTCAAATCGTGTCGTTCTTGAATTCAACCAAACACTAACATGAAAGTACCGCATATTTCCAGTTGTGGGTCAATAAACCATTTGATTTTTTGTCCCCTGGAAAAAGGGACGTGTGAAGAAGAACCCAAATATATCACCATCATCATCATCTCCTCCTACGTCTATTGACACAAAGGGCCTTGGTTAGATTTCGTCAGTTGTCTCTATCTTGAACTTTTCATTCAATACTTCTCCATTCATCATATCCTACTTCACGCTTCATAGTCCTCAGCCATGTAGGCCTCGGTCGTCCAACTCTTCTAGTGCCTTGTGGAGCCAAGTTAAACGCTTTTGAGACCAGTTAAACGTTTTGGAGCCAAGTTAAAAGTTTTGGGGCCCAGTTAAACGTTTATTGAACTAATCTCTCTTGTACGTCTGGTTAGTAATAAACAGAGCTTTTGCACCTCTTTAAATTTTCACTCCTCTTTCGAAACCTCATAAGGGCGTCTTACATGGTGACTTGCTTTTTGGATGAAACATTGCATTTTGAAAATTGACGTTATAATCATAAAACGCGATAAAGACTAAAAAAAATAATAAGAAATTCATCAAATATCAACAAAATTACACCACCAGTCAACCCCAACCATTCCCCCAACCCCAAAAGGAAATTGATTTTACGCAGGAGTATCTGTATTATTATAGTGGCTTTAGTCAATGAAGCTAAAAGTAATACTGTGATAATTAATCAGTTAAAAAATAAAATTGTGGGCTGCAAATCAATACTCACAACACAATCGATAATTTTCCATTCCATATGAGAGAGAGAGAGAGAGAGAGAGAGAGAGAGAGAGAGAGAGAGAGAGAGAGAGAGAGAGAGAGAGAGAGAGAGAGAGAGAGAGAGAGAGAGAGAGAGAATTTTTTTGGGTTATCCCTATATTATTTTACATTTTCTTTACATAGCCAATGGAAGAAAACGTATATTAATAACCTATACTATTATATTTAAAATACAGATTATTCGACAACATAGCAATACCGACTTTTTCAATCTATCTAATGCTATATGGATTAAATAAAAATAAAACACCCCGTTCCCAATATGTTAATAATGTAAAGCCACATAAAATCTTTAATCGAATACTAAATGCATATTTCCTAAATCTACTAGCACAAAAGAAAAACTTAATTTACATTTGGTTGCGATTAGTAATGTAATCGAAACAGGTTGTTTAGTTAACAAAACCTAATAAACTGTGTGTATGTGTGTGTGTGTATATATATATATATATATATATATATATATATATATATATATATATATATATATACATATATAATTTTCAAGTGAGGGCTGTAGGTTAGCTAATAATAATAATAACAACAACAACAATAACAACAACAACAACAATAATAATAATAATCCTAAAATTACATAGATATAACAATTCTAATCTGGAAAGGAGTTAGACACAGAGACATCTCTCTCAATTTATTTATACCAAGCCTAGAAGTTTTTAGGAATTTAGATTGGGAAAATGTGGGAATTAATATTAATGGTGAATATCTTAACAACTTGAGATTTGCAGATGACATAGTTCTATTTAGTGAATCATGGGAGGAATTGCAAAAGTTGATAGAACATTTGAATAGATAAAGCAGAAATGTAGGACTGAAAATGAATAAGAGTAAAACTAGGATTATGTTCAATGAAAATGCAGAGAGAGAACCAATAAGGGTTATGGACGAATCTCTCTGTAAAAAGAAAAGTATCTAATCAGATGGTCCTACTAGTTTTAACTTATGCATCAGAAACTTAGAACCTTACTAAAGCCTTAGAATGTAAGTTGGTTACAATTCAAAGGCCTATGGAAAGAATAAGGATGGGAATAACGTTAGGAGACAGAAAACAAGCAACATGGATGTAAGCGAAAACTAAAGTAGATGATGTTCTAATAAAAAGTACGAAAAAGAAACGGATGTGAGCGGACACATAATGAGAACAGCAGATGGAAGAGAAGACAATGGATTGAAGAGCTTAGAAAACCTGTGGTTACTGCACCATCATTGTTCAGTGGCCACTTTCCACTAGGTAATGGTAGAAGAGACTCTATAGCTATGGCAAGGAGCTATTCTTGGAGATGGACACTCCAAAATCAAACAATTATTCTCTAGTCTTAGGTAGTGCAATAGCCTCTGTACTATGGTATTCCACTGTCTTGGGCTAGAGTTCTCTTGCTTGAGAGTACACTATTCTATCTTTTTTCTCTTTCTCTTTTGCTTAAAGTTTTTATAGTTTATATAGGAGATATTTATCATAATGTCACAGTTAGTAAAATATATTTTTCCTTGTTTCCTTTCCTCACTGGGCTATTTTCCCTGTTGGAGACCCCAGGCTTATAACATTCTGCTTTACAAACTAGGGTTGTATCTTAGCACATAATAATAATAATAATAATAATAATAATAATAATAATAATAATAATAATAATAATAATATCATATTCTTCTACAGTTTTTACTGGGGAACCCCGCACTTGAACCAGGAAGTAAAAGTAGATGGGTGGACAGTGGGCAGGAATATAAAAAAAAAATCCCCCTAATGGCACTGCAATAGTAATAAAAATACACCAATACCTTTAAATACCTGATAGCCATTACATACTGATATACTGAAGCCATCAGTACTAATAGGTTTCTAGTAATGAAAGGGCGAATCCTTCATTTATAAAGGCGGGTGAAATATAGTTATCCTCAATCGTCGATTCCCCCATAATTAGTGGATGATTATTTTAAAAAATGAAGTAATATCACCCTTCCTTCACCATTCTTTTTAGTAAAAATATAGGTATGGAATTCTGAGGTCATTTTTGATGTGGTTGTTGTTGTTATTATCATTATTATTATTAATAGCCAAACTACAACCCTAGTTGGAAAAGCAGGATGCTATAAGCCTATGGGATCCAACATGGAAAAAGATCCCAGTTAGGAAAGAAGATAAGAAAATAAATAAACTATATGAAAAGTTATGCATTAATATAACCCTGAAAATTGCTGTTCAGGTTCTAAACGAGCGTCTTATTAAACCTAGGGTAATACATAAGTCTGGTATACGAAGTATCGCTATGAAAATGAAACAAAAAATCTCTCGAATATAATATACTAAATAACAGCAAGGCAAAATCAAAAGAAAAGAATAAGACTTACGAGTGGTGATGAAGTCAGTCTTCTGAAAGCTATTTAAATCTTTTAAGTACATTTTTGCTTTTATTGTTTTGATTGAATATTTTACCTCCGCCAACGAAGTTCGGAGGAGGTTATGTTTTCGCCCCTGTTTGTCTGTTTGTCTGTGAATAAATTCCTAACCGCAATTTTACTCTAAGTGAAACCTTCAGGGTTAACTGTTATCTTGAGACGTGGGAGATTCAATTTTGAAAGTCCTAGGTCAAAGGTCAAGGTCGAGCAAAAGGTCGACCGAATTAACCCTAACCTTAACGGCAAATTCGCACATGGTTGTCACACAGACTTCAAATACCCCTACGGTCTAAACTGATTCTGGGAAAAGGCAAGCTGGTATAGAGAAATAAGCTGCCGTGGCGGAGATCTGCACTCTGTGTGCTTTTCTTTTTATTCTTTATCTATAATAAACGATATCAGTGCCAATGCCAGAACGCTTCAAATCAATCAATCAGCTCCACCTTGATAAAAGATCCCTCTTAATTCATCTTAAAGACTCTTCGATAAGAGTCATGCTGTCAATTACTGCAGCTATAAAGATGAAGAATTGACTTTGCCCTTTACAACTAAGAAATGACCATGTACGTCCTCTGTGAACATCGTCATTAACAAAGGCATTTCTCTTTGTTCATCAATAGACAGTCACCCGTCATGCTTCAAATTACGTCCTGAATTACATTGTAATGGATGATGTGAACTAAGAACTGCGGTAACATTTGTGATTGATTGGTGCAGTTAAAATTAATTCGAAATTATGATGTTCGTCAAATTTAATTATATATTTCAGCAGCTTGAAGAAGTGACAATAATGAAAGGCGAAAATAATAATAATAATTATAAGAATAATAAAAAATAAAAATGATGATAACAATAATACAAGTAATAATAATAATAATAATAATAATAATAATAATAATAATAAAGAATGAAAATTAAAATATTAACATGATTATCATTTCTATTGCAATATTATTATTAATAATAATAATAATAATAATAATAATAATGAGGAATTAAAATATCATTATTTTTACTGCTACAACAACAACAACAACAACAATAATAATAATACTGAAATGCTTACGGATCACACACTAAACAATAAAAATTGTAAATAAACAAATATGCAAAACTAAAGTTGGGAAGTCGCAGAAAGCACAACCTAAACCAGCGAATACTCTATACTTGTGTCTGCAATGTAATATACACTTTGGTTGTCCTTTCCTTGACCACTATCGGTATAGTCAATTTATTATAGTAAGGCAGATTTGCACCGACCCGCAGCTGTGCCTTTTTTATCTCGGAAAAGTTTCCTGATCGCTGATTGGTTGGACAAGATAATTCTAACCAATCAGCGATCAGGAAACTTTTCCGAGCTAAAAGGGCTCCGCTGCGCGTCTGTGCAAATGCGCCTCATTAAAAGAAATTGACTATAGTAAGTGTATTTCGTAGCTTTTTGACACAAAAGAAAGGATTACAAAACTACATAATTTGTTTTAATCAAACATTATATGGTATTATTTCAGTTCATCACTGGTTTAAAAAAAGAAAAAAAATATTTATAAATATGAATAAAAAATGTCGATTCAAATTTCAAGTTAAAAAATACTACTATTGACCATAAAATGGCATAGTTAGGTCATTAAATTAACCCCTCAAAACTTTCTGTAAACGGTACAACACATTATTTGTGCAAAAATCCATATATATATATATATATATATATATATATATATATATACAGTATATATATATACATATATATATATACATATATATATATATATATATACATATATATATACACACACACACATATACATATATATATATATATCTATCTATATATATATATATATATATATATATATATATATATATATATATATATATATTTCTTGATCTGATCGCTAATACAGTGAATTATGCCATTTTTTCATAATTCTAAAAGACTTTTCTCCCAGCATTTCCCATACGGTCATCTTATTTAGTCGTCCACTATCTCCTTAACTAATCGTTTGTCATCTGATATTATGATGTTATGAAATAGCATCACTTTTTTTATCAAAAATTATCATTAATAGTAATAATTATCATTAACAATAAATATTATCCTTAATAATCATCATCATTATTATTTTCATATGAAGTCTGTTTTCTTAAGTGGGCTATAGATTCTTAAGGGTCAAGGTACCAACACACCTTAAGACAAACCACCATTCATCTCTAATGCTTTTTACTCTTAATTCTATTTTCAACTGGCCATATTCCTATTAATTTCCACACATTAAGGATACGAACCTAAATTTTTCCATGTTAATTGCTTAAAAACAAAATATATCTTAATTAAATACCGTAAAATATTTATTAGTCTAATAGCTCGACAAACCCCAAGGATCTCTTGTCTATTATGCCTGAACAAACCCAACAACTGCGCATGTGCAAAGAAGACTCCGCCTTCTAAAAGGCCGATAAAACGTCAGACAAAAGTCAAGAAGCCATTCAGCTATTCGCGGGAGAGACTAGGACAGCTCATCTCAACCTCACCCCAATGTAAGTAAAACGAACTGATAAAACTTCTTATTGAGATCTAACTGATAAACTTCTTGTGAGATCCAACTGATAAACTTCTTGTGAGATCCAACTAACAAAGTTCTTATAAGATCAAACTGATAAACTTCTTATGAGATCCAATTGATAAGTTTCTTGTGAGATCCAACTGATAAACTTCTTGTGAGATCCAACTGATAAACTTCTTATGAGATCCAACAGATAAACTTCTTATAAGATCAAACTGATAAACTTCTTATGAGATCTAACTGATAAAGATCTTATGAGATCCAACTGATAAACTTCTTGTGAGATCCAACTGATAAACTTCTTATGAGATCCAACAGATAAACTTCTTATAAGATCAAACTGATAAACTTCTTATGAGATCTAACTGATAAAGTTCTTATGAGATCCAACTGATAAAGTTCTTATGAGATCCAACTGATAAGCTTCTTGTGAGATCTAAACATATCTTTTTTGAAAAATATTGTGCTTAAAAACACAAGGGACATTTTTCTATCACTGCATATATCTCTGAAGACGGAACAAGAGGGAAATCATATAATTTTGATAATGACATCTCAAGTAATAAAATTACATCCAACTACATTATTAGATTCGATCTATTTGTATACTTTACCCTCGGTAATGATTAGTGAGTTTAAAAACTATTAAGGTTGGAAATATATTACTTTATATTTATTTAAACATTTTGAAACAGGAAATATAATAGTTGTCACATTTCTGGTTACTCTAAGTATTCTTATCTAACAGTAAACAGTTTGTGTGTATACGTAGTCACAATGATCATATATATATATATATATATATATATATATATATATATATATATATATATATATATATATATATATACATATATATATATGTGTATATATATTAATAATAATAATAATAATAATAATAATAATAATAATTCTTGGAAACTTTACCTTGAAGATCAAAACAGTTTCTCATAAGACTTCAATGGTTTATGCTACGGTCACAATTGCTCTACAAACGCCGTAAAAACGATTTGTTGACCATTTCGTACGATTTTAGAGCCACTTCGTACGATCTTCTTAAGGCGGCCTTGTAAGAATCTGCGTTCGCAACGCGTTCGTAAGTTCGTAGCCAGGTCGATGATCTTGTCAAACTTTTTCTACGAACGCCTTACGAAACCCCTCTTCGTGCGGCGGCTGTACCAACGCCTTAAGAATGACGCAAGATTTTCGTAGGAAATTTAGCCTTTTGAGACGCAAGATGTGTTCACGTATGCCGCACGAATACATTACATTGTTCTCCAGGGTTCCCTAAGGCGTTCGTGCGAACCACGTAAGAAACAATGTTACGTACGTCGTTCATACGAACGCATTATGGCTTTCGTAAGGCGGAAGTATGATGTGCGTGAGGCGAACGTACGTCATTCGTAGTGTTACAAGGTGCGGCATATAAAAGCCAAGTGCATGCCGTGTGAATGATCACCTACGGGCCAATCAAGGGAAAGGCCCGTGCTAACAACAAGTGTTGGCTTTAATACCCCAAGAAGAAGAAGAAGAAGTGAATCATCATTTTGTGCTTTTCGGGAGTAGACATGGGACCCAAAAAATGGACGTAAGAGAAAGGATCCGGAGAGAGTTGTGGAGGAGGATGATAGAGAAATCGACAGAATTATTCAGCCACAAGAGCCGCCTGTTAGTGAAGAGGTAGTATCTGAAGAGGAGTCAGTAAGTGTATCAGAGGAAATGGAGGAGGAAGGAGAGGCGACCGGCAAGCAGAGGATATATAACCAATCAAAATGTGAAAAAAAAAAAAAAATAACGTACGATTTTCTTACCAACGACGTGAGAGTGGCGCAAGTTGCACGTAGGTTGGACATGCGGCCATCGTACGGCATAAGCTTTCGCAAGATGACCTTAAGTTTGCCTTAGGGAAGTCCTAAGTCAACCTTATTCTTAAGGCTGCCGCAAGTTGATGTTAAGAAATTTTACGGCACCCGTACGAACTTCTTAAGAAGGCCGTGCGAAATTATGTCCACCTTCACGAATGTCTACGAACTCTATAATTCGTACGAATAAATCGTTCGCACGAGCAATTGTGACCGTAGCATTAAATGAAGTATCTTGAATTTATTTCTGACTGTTCTGCGAGGACACGGTTTAATATAACATTAGCAATTGACTGAATGAAAAATGAAAAAAATATAATTATCAAACTATCAACAATAAAACCGATAAACTTATATGTAAAAATATCCGTAGTAACAATCAAGTTATTAAGAACTTTCAATAATAATAATGGTAGTAACATGATCAGTATAAGGGAAGAGGGTCATCTTCATAGCAAAATTCCTATGACTATAACATCAACTGTACGTTCAATATTGATGGTTAATAATGAAAGAAAAAATATGTAAATGGGGAAGACATTGATCAGACAATCCACATGTACCTTGGCCTGATAACACAACTCGACACATCGAAAAGAGGAAAAATGTAAAAAAAAAATTAAAATTGTCAAAAAAATTAAGTGTAATAAACCACGAAAAGAAAATTGTCATAAACAAATAAAATAGTAGTGTACCTAGGTGTACCAATACCAATGTTAAAAAAAAATGGTCATGAGCCCAAATTCAAAGATAGGTAAACTGAACAGTATCATCAGCTACGTCCATTATACCAAAGTTGAAGCTTATTTTATTAGATGGGCAATAATTTACATATTCATCGACAAACAAAAAAACTGCAAAAGATTCACGACTAACCATAAAACAGAAATTCTGCTTATGTATATATATATATATATATATATATATATATATATATATATATATATACATATATATATACATATATATATACATATATATATATATATATATATATATATATATATATATATATATATACTTTACGTACACGACAAATAACATGGTTATTATTCATGTCACTTCCAAAGTTTTTACTAAGTGTCGCAATACTTCCATTCACCAGCTCAACATACGTGACCACTTACCCTATACATAGTACATATTAGGCCACATTATTTGCAGCACAGGGTGAATTACCAAAGTTTTCTTGATAACTAACGAGGAGACCAAGGTACTGTGCTGTAAACTTCTTCAGATACTTACAGCGTTATTACTACGTCCTACTGACTCTAATTGGTCCTATCTAAATAATGAATTGTTCTTTGGAATTGGTGACTAGGGCGATAAGAACCGACCAAATTGGCAAACGAAGTAAAAAATTAATTCCAACAAAATAGAGAGCCATTTAACTATGTACACAAAGCGAACCTAACCATTCATCCAGATAATCTCAAAACTTCATAAAAATAAATTATCGGGATTTTTATTTTTTTTTTCATTGAAAATGTAACATTTATACAGAAAAATAATATTTTTATCTCTACTACAATGATATGTAAAAACCCTATATTTCTTAGTACTCGGCACTAAAATGAATAATACTGGCAGCATTGTCATAGTTATTTCGGAAACGACCCTTCAGTACATAATAATGTCAGCCATTACGATCTGGACCGCTAGAACAAACAAACAATTAACCATTAACTAAAGTTTGAATAGTAACGCTAGTAAATAATGCATATAGAACTAACTAGCAAACTTTACGAATAAACACACGAATGAAGCTCTAACTGGAAACAATCCTCTGTTTTTCCTAAGTATACACAAATAAAGATTAAATGGAATATATAAACGAGACATATGTTTGTGCTTATGCACATGCTTGCCACAATGTAAATATCCAAAAATACCAGACAAATTGATAAGTGTGGATTTCTAAGTATTTCCATTCCATACACAACACCAATGACCATACAAGAAGAGAATAAAGTACTAATTAATTTGGTTACTATTTCAGTTCATCAATGGTTTAAAATATAAATAAACAACAAGGTATTAATTAATTTGGTTACTATTTCACTTCATCAGTGGTTTAAAATATAAATAAACAACAAAGTATTAATTAATTTGGTTACTATTTCACTTCATCAATGGTTTAAAATATAAATAAACAACAAGGTATTAATTAATTTGGTTACTATTTCACTTCATCAATGGTTTAAAATATAAATAAACAACAAGGTATTAATTAATTTGGTTACTATTTCACTTCATCAATGGTTTAAAATATAAATAAACAACAAGGTATTAATTAATTTGGTTACTATTTCACTTCATCAATGGTTTAAAATATAAATAAACAACAAGGTATTAATTAATTTGGTTACTATTTCACTTCATCAATGGTTTAAAATATAAATAAACAACAAGGTATTAATTAATTTGGTTACTATTTCACTTCATCAATGGTTTAAAATATAAATAAACAACAAGGTATTAATTAATTTGGTTACTATTTCACTTCATCAATGGTTTAAAATATAAATAAACAACAAGGTATTAATTAATTTGGTTACTATTTCACTTCATCAATGGTTTAAAATATAAATAAACAACAAGGTATTAATTAATTTGGTTACTATTTCACTTCATCAATGGTTTAAAATATAAATAAACAACAAGGTATTAATTAATTTGGTTACTATTTCACTTCATCAATGGTTTAAAATATAAATAAACAACAAGGTATTAATTAATTTGGTTACTATTTCACTTCATCAATGGTTTAAAATACAAATAAACAACAAAGTATTAATTAATTTGGTTACTATTTCACTTCATCAATGGTTTAAAATATAAATAAACAACCTAAATCAAATAGAACATCTACAGTAGGTACAAAATCGACCAAAAACTAGACTTGATAATCGAGAACCACACGCAAAAATATCTCGGTCGTCTCCAACCCAATGAAAAAGATATTACCATAAATAACACATTGAACTTGAAGATAAGACTTCAATGAGCATTCTAAGTAGGATATGTAAATTCACATTAATAATACAGGATTCTTGGCCACCAATCATGAAGTAAAAGAACTGATGAATACGTGAAGACCACTTATAACGCTATCTTGGAAGTCATGCCTTTGTGAAGGTAAAGGGATAATGGGATCTGAAGTGAACTTACGATAATAATTAGATACATGCATAATATATTGTATGTGTGCTTAGGCGTGGATGAAATTGTTTCTGATAACACGTCACATTTTGGCCAAATATGGATAAAAGATGAATGATGGTACAATGGCATTCATATGACCTTGGGAGGGTAGGAATAATATAGAAATGGATTTACCGATTTATATATATACATATATATATATATATATATATATATATATATATATACTTGCATATTATATATATATAAATATATATATATATATATATATAGATAGATAGATATATCTATATATATAGATAGATATATCTATATATATAGATAGATATATCTATATATATAGATAGATATAGATATAGATATATATATATATATATATATATATATATATATATATATATATGTATAGATAGATAGATAGAGAGATATTTATATATACATATATATAAATATATATAAATATAAATATAAATATATATATATATATATATATATATATACCCACATACGTATGCACGAAATTAATCATCAAAACAATTCTCAAATTTCAGAACAGAAAAGACATTCGCCTGACGACCTCAATTCCATGGCACTCGAAGGACACCATCTTACAGTGGCTATTGGATACTGGATGCCCTGGTGTGAAATTAGTCGCCACGCTAACGGGTCTCTGATCGTGTCTGGCGTTGCCATCGAGGTCTTCGAACTCATTGCTTCCAAGTTAAACTTCACGTTAGTGAAGCTATTGATCTTGAGACAAATTAATCAATTACGAATTAATGTGATTTATATAAAATAATATATGTCATATACATGCAAACATGGGAAAGTAAAAATGCATGCAATGCAGATGCATATTTAATTCACGCATAAGAACACGCACATATACAGTACATTTATACCTCTATATATATATATATATATATATATATATATATATATATATATATATATATATATAATACATATATATATATATATATATTATATATATATAATACATTATATATATATATATATATATATATATTATATATATAATACATATATATATATATATATATATATATATATATATATATATATATATATAATACATATATATAATATATATAATATATATATATATATATATATATATATATATATATATATATATATATATATATAAATAAATGTCATACATTTCTCTCTATTCTATCATACACGTGCGATTAACTTATCATGTTATTTTCTTTCGCTCAGATATACCTTCGTCCACGAACCGAGTGACGAATGGGGTCGAAAACTTACAAATGACACCTGGACAGGAATGATAGGGATGCTGGACAGAAAGGTCTGTTAAATGGACATTGAAAATATACAACAAAGGTGTTCATTGAACTCACTAGCAGTTACAAGACTTATCTGAATGGTTCTTAAAGAAAAAGCGTAATCCGTCACTTGTAACATGTTCTATAGTCAATTCTTTTTAGTGAGGCAGATTTGCACCGACTCGCAGGGGTGCCCTTTTTGCTCGGAAAAGTTTCCTGATCGCTGATTGGTTGGACAAGATAATTCTAACCAATCAGATAGCAGGAAAACTTTCCGAGCTAAAAGGGCACCTCTGCGAGTCAGTGCAAATGCGCCTCATTAAAAAAAATGAGTATAGTAATCATTATTTTTCTTCTTTTCTACAGGAAGTAGATATGGCTGTGGGGCCCTTTAGTGTCACCTATGAAAGATCATCAGCTGTTGACTTTTCTTTGGACTTACATGTAGACCAGTATGGAATCTTCTTGCCACGGCCACTGATGGAAGAGGACTTGATGGCTTTCTTGAAACCATTCCCCTGGCAAGTAAGTATCATTTAGTGTTAACTTTAAATACTTTTTTTTTCCAGGATGAATTCTAACCCTCCCCAATTACAACAAACCTTCTTTTGTTTAAATGTTTAAAGGTCCCTCGTGAATGGCAGAGTTAAGAGCCAGAACAGCGTCCAAGAGACTTTCCATATATAGATACGATCAGCGCACAAGCCCCTTCTCCATCATGCTAAGACCCGGAGGGGCCAGGCAAGGGCTGCTAATGACTAAGCAGGTAGATCAGTAGGCTACCCACAGACCGTTATCCGTAGCTTATAATGATGGCGAGGTTGGAGACAATACTTGAGTGGGTTTCGAACCTCGGTCCAGCAAATTGCCAGGCAGGGACGTTTCCAATAGGCTCTCTTGAACTGTTTAGTCTTGGTGCCTATCAAAACCATTTGGCACCCATTACAGTGAGTCTACCACATAGGAATACTTCTAGACACATTCTTGTGCCTCCAAATTGTGGCTGCCATGTTCTCAGATGAATGTTGATTAGCAATATTCCTGCTGAGTAACTGAATGCTTGATAAAAGTCAGTCGATTTAAAGGGTATAAATTTTGAAATCAATTAATACATCCACAGTTTCTATAAGATCCAATTGCTACCAGTATCCATTGTACATGCCAATTATAATGAATTATTGTTTTATTATGGGCTTACCCTTTTCTTTATATACAGAAAAGTAATTACCAGATATAAATCTTGATCTAACCAAAATATCAATACATAACATACGGTGTTTATCCTAATATTTGTTTAATACACGAGTCGTCTTGCTACATGCAGTTGCCTCCATGCCATTACTTATCCCAACTCTAAATAGTTAATTTGTCTTTTTTCATTAGATGTGGCTGGCCCTTATCATCGTCATGATCATCAGTATGATTGCAGGAATGCTCATGGATTACCTGCTGGTCAAATTCTCTGGAAGCAAAGTGGTTACTTTTCGACCAGTTTGGATCATCAGAGCGTTAGTTAATGAACGTAAGACGACTCGGAATATTTTGCACAACATTCTACTATTAAGGATCTATTTATCAAATTGGCCTCAATCTATTTATCAAATTGGCCTCAAACCCTTTATCAAATTGGTCTCAATCCCTTTATCAAACTGGCCTCAATTCCTCTATCAAATTGGTCCCAATCCCTTTACCAAATTGGCCTTGATCTCTTTATCAAATTGGTCACAATCCCTTGGCCTCAATCCCTTTACCAAAATGCCCTTAATCTCTTTTTCAAATTGGTCTCAATCCCTTTATCAAATTGGCCTCAATCCCTTTATCAAATTGGCCTCAATCCCTTTACCAAATTGGCCTTGATCTCTTTTTTAAATTGGTCACAATCACTTGGCCTCAATTCCTTTACCAAAATGGCCTTAATCTCTTTTTCAAATTGGTCTCAACCCCTAAATCAGATTGGTTTCAATAACACAGTCCATTTCTCTCAGCTGCTGAAACTGCTCCAACAAGCGATACAGGACGAATATTCACGGCTACGTGGCTAATAGTAGCCCTGATCATCGACACGGCTTACAGTGGTGTGCTAACTTCTCTACTAACAATACCCATTGTCACTGTACCCGTGGATTCTCTGGACGACCTAGTTGCACAGGACAAAATCCCTTGGGCTGTTGAAAGGGGATCAGCAATGCAACAGCTGTTCATGGTGAGTAAATGTTACTTTCCAAATAGCTACTAAAGGAAGATTATCTCCACAAATATCTCTTACATGAAAATTGCTATGAAGATATATTTCCTTAATTGATAGATCATTTCAATAACAGCCTTTTACCATCCCCAAAATACAGTATGAATATAGTTGATTTGGATCACTTCAAACTTAGAATTATACTGGTTCTCCAATAATACATTGTAGAGTAATTGTTGACGAGTAGTACACTGATTACAGGAATTTAATATCCAGTAATCCGAGAGAGAGAGAGAGAGAGAGAGAGAGAGAGAGAGAGAGAGAGAGAGAGAGAGAGAGAGAGAGAGATTGATTTAAAGTTTTATGGCATCTTGACAGAGAGAGAGAGAGAGAGAGAGAGAGAGAGAGAGAGAGAGAGAGAGAGAGAGATTGATTGATTTGAGGTTTTCTGGCATCCTGACAGAGAGAGAGAGAGAGAGAGAGAGAGAGAGAGAGAGAGAGAGAGAGAGAGAGAGAATTACCAAAGTATTACTTTAATTATAAATAAAAGTATAAATAAATAACAGAAACTTTTGTAACAAACAATTAAGCCCCCATGTTTTACGTTACCTTACAGTCCGCAAAAGGCGACATCTACAAGAAAATCTACGACGGTGCAAAGCTTGTGAAAAGTGCCTTTGACGAACGAGATCGAATAAAAAGTCTAAGAATGGCTGTTGTCTGCGACCAGTTTTCTATGAAAAAGGTAAGAAGAGCAACTAAACATAAACACTATTATTGAAAAAGTAAGCAGAGCAACTAAGCATAAACACTTTTATTGAAAAAGTAAGAAGAGCAACTAAACATAAACACTATTATTGAAAAAAGTAAGAAGAGCAACTAAACTTAAACACTTTTATTGAAAAAGTAAGAAGAGCAACTAAACATAAACACTTTTATTGAAAAAGTAAGAAGAGCAACTAAACATAAACACTATTATTGAAAAAAGTAAGAAGGGCAACTAAACATAAACACTTTTATTGAAAACGTAAGAAGAGCAACTAAACATAAACACTTTTATTGAAAAAGTAAGAAGAGCAACTAAACATAAACACTATTATTGAAAAAAAAAGTAAGAAGAGCAACTAAAAATAAACACTATTATTAAAAAAAGTAGGAAGAAGAACGAAACATGAACACTATTATTGAAAAAAATAAGTGAAAATAAACATAAACACTATTACTGAAAAAAAATTAAGAAGAGCAATTAAACATAAACACTATTATTGAAAAAAATTAATAGCAACTAAACATAAACACTATTACTGAAAAAAGTAAGAATAGCAACTAAACAAACACTATTTTTGGGCTCAAGCCATGACGTCCTAATGGAGGGTTCCTTTAGTAGCTTCCGAAGGGTATATATGACTACAGTGATATTCCCAGAGAATCAAACCAAAGGTTTCGCAGAATTCTAACTTCTGGCGCGAGTACCTTTAAGATTACTCTCAAGGGTATCGTATATCATCAGGGGACGTATTCTTGACACGCCACATGGCAATCTGCACCCCGAATAGCCTTTACGCCTCTAGGCTCTAGGGGAAAACGTGGCAGAATAGAAGGGTAACCGCCACAAAGATTACCCTAGTTCCCCTACTACAATCGTATCAAAACCGCGCCAACTCCCTCTGGCGGTCATTCCTTTATCTGTAGCGACTCCCTACGGTGGTGTTCCCTGTCGATCTGACATTTCCGTTCGATTTCTGGGAATCTTTATGCTTCTACGGCTTCTTTCTCCATCTAGAAGGTTAAGTACTGATTCTTTACAATATGTAATTTAGTTCCAGCTTCGCAATGAAATTGTGTATTTCTTGTGTGTGGATCTTCGCCGATCGCCGGTGTCGCCATGGCGCTGTCGTTCTTGGTACATGTGCTATTTAGTTAGCAGAACGATATTCCGGTGTAAATAGCTTATTCATTGTTATGAAAGCTATTTAGGCATTATTATATTGTAAAGATATCTATAAGCATATTTTTCCCTTTCCGTGGCGATCGTATATGTCAGAGTTTTTGGTGATTTAGGTAACCGAAATCTCGTCATGTCTGGGTAACATAACCTAGACAACATATACTTTCGTCATTTCCCCGGTTACCCTTGTGTTTTGGTTATCATTCCTGGAGATCGATATCTCCTGGAATTATATTAACCATCATCAATCTCACTAGAGATTTATGGGTAATCTCTCTTCCCTCTGAGAGTAGCCTTAGGCTACAACTCTCTGCGTCGGCCTTGAATTTCGAATTCAGGCATGACTAGCCTAGAGTTTTCTGTTTCATCCCTTAACGGCCGTCGGCAAGTTTTGGGATTCGATCAGAACCTCAGAGTATTTAGTCTTTGTCGGCAGTTGGTCGGCGGGGTGATTGCATTCCCTTGCCGTCGGAACTACCGGCATAGGAGGCTAGCCCTCCCTAGACTACACCTGAAGTGGTCGAATGTTACCGCCACCTTCTCCCTGTGGTCTAGTAGACTAGTCCTATGCTCGCCGACCCTAGGCTATAGAGTCGTATACTCTTGTGGCCTAGGATGGCGCCGGCATTGGAACTCTGTTTCTCCCTTGTTGAGAGGAACGGCATGAGCTGCCGTCCCCTTAACTGTATTAGCACCTCCTAAGCTGGAGAATAAATGATTCTCCTGCCGCTTGTGGTCGTGCCGGTACTGAAACAGAGTTTCTTCAAGGTGTGTAGATCCGGCAACATTGCCGGACCTCCTATACCTCATATAGGACCCTTTCCCCTCCCCTCTCTGTTCTTTAACGATGGCCGAGCCATTGTCTTTCCTGTGCTGGAGTCCTGCAACCTTACCATTGCAGGTGGGTTGCCGGGGCCGCCCAGAACCCCCCCCTCCCCCTCCTCAGTCATCAGCTGTCGGAGACTGCCGACTGCCAACGGCCATGACGACTGTCGGCGACTGCCGGCTTCCAGCGGCTTTGGCGGCTGTGAATGGGAGGCCCCTTTTGTCACCAAGGTTCTCCAGTTCTCCCTTGAACTGCTAGCCACAGTTTCTGTTGTCGGCGTATTGTTCTGGCCGGCAGTAGACCGGCACAGATAGGTACTGACTCAGTAGGTAGTATGCCGACTGTACTCGTGCTGCCGGAGGCTGGCCTACAGTAGTAAGCCGGCAATAGTACTATGGCTAAATGGAAGTGAACCTTCTTTTCGGAGAAAGGCAGTAAAATTAGACTTTTACATCTTTTACTACTGTATACATATACAGTAATAGAGAGCCTTCACTCCATGCTCTCTCTCTCTCTCTCTCTCTCTCTCTCTCTCTCTCTCTCTCTCTCTCTCTCTCTCTCTCTCTCTCTCTCCTTTCTAGCTTGCTAGATGCTCCGACAATAGCCAGCTAACCCGGCAATATGCCGGCTGTACTACAGTATATGTCTATACAGGTAATCAGTATAATTGCAGTATAGTATATACAGCAGATGAATAACTAGCGTATATATTATACTAGTAGTTATTTCCAATATATCTTGGGTATCCCTGCCCAGATATTTGCTGAACCCAATTCTATATTGATGGATTAATATTTCATCAATATTCTGATTTGAATTCAGTTTCCATGTACCCTGCAATATTGAATTTCGTAAAGGGCTGGTGGTGTGACACCTCTAACCCCTATAGGGGAGAGCCCTTATCCCTGAGTTTCCCTGATCAAGAAACTCCCTGATTTAATATTGTACGGGAGGTCACAGCAAATAGATTGGTTGGGATGCATAAGAATATGTCTTTTATTTTCTGCCGGCTGAACTACGGTATAGGTCTATACAGGTAGTCAGTATATTTCTGGTATAGTAAATACGGCAGATGGATAACTAACGTATAGATTATACTAGTAGTTATTTCCAATATATATTGGGTGTCCCTATCTAGATATTTGCTGAACCCAATTCAATATTGATGGAATAATATTTCATCAATATTCTGATTTGAAATCAGTTTCTATTTACCCTGCAATATTAAATTTCGTAAAGGGCCGGTGGTGTGACGCCTCTAACCCCTAAAGGGGAGAGCCCTTATCCCTGAGTTTCCCTGTTCAGGAAACTTCCTGATTTAATATTGTAAGGGAGGTTGCGGCGAATAGATGGGTTGGGATAGACAAATATATGTCTTTTAATTTCTAACCAACATATCTTGGATGCGAGCTTCTGCTGTTACCGCTCCTATTTCGAAAGAATGACATTCCTTCGATACTCTGATTGTGTATCAATCCTCCTTACCTCACAGCGTTAAGCATAGAAGGGGACAGTGCATGTACACTTCCTTACACCTAGGTGTTCGAGCCCCCTTTTCTTCAGGGAATTCCCCGGTTGGAGGAATTTCCTTAAGACTGAGGAGAAGTAACAGCATTGGCTCGCAAGGGATTCACGGTTATGTGTCTCCAACTATCTCTTTTAGCTTTCTGTCCTAAGCTATTTTGTCAAAAGACAACTTTGCAAATTGCCTATCGATGCGATAATCAATTGAATACTCCTTTCTGTTCTCCCTTCCTTACAGGAGGGACACCAGATGATGCATTGCAGTCTTCCGCAGTTATAAAGATGAGCATTTTCACGGAAATAATATATGCAGGTCCCCCCAGCAATATTATTTCCAAAATCCCCAATCTGCAGGACGGCAGTCTAGAGCTGTCGAACTGTGGCTGGTTTCGTCTCGAAAGTTATCTCTTAAATGCGGTTCAACTGCGAACCCGTAAAATGCTAGAACTCTACGGGAATTGGACCGAAAACTTCATTGTCTCATTACTAATAAATACCGATTTACTGCTCCTTTTAAAGGTTTTTAAGGTCTAAACCCCCAACCCTGCCTCTTAAGTTGAGGTTGCAGACACTAACGGCATTGGTGAGTCTGAGCGGGACTCGAACCCCCGACTGACTAACACCGGGCAGAGACTCCATATTCAAGCCACACCTTGTAGTGAAATCAACAACAGCAGTCATTGTTTCACTGTCACATCTGACTCCGCCGCCAAGAGCCGGCAGTGGGTGCCCTTGGTCACCACCCAGTCAATAGATGAGTTGGTATACCTTCAATCGACAGCCCGCCGATTCCCAGCGGTCTGCCGACGGCCTGAGGAGTCTCCTCTGGTTCAGAGATCCGCTGACTATGCGTATAGTTTTCACCACTACCCAGTCACATTGAATACTGGCTAGGATGGTGTGACGTCTGTCAGCGACCCGCTGCCAGCCGAAAAATCACTTGATATGTCGAAGACCTGCTAGCCATATCGGTACTGAAGTACTGTGCCAATTAACTTACCCCCAAGCATTAGCCTTGATGGTAACAGGCCAGTTGTATAGGGGTATACAATACCCTGTACACCCGCAGTTTAGGACCATATCGCAGACAGAAATCCTTGGTACATAACCATACAATAAAATGGTTTTCCAGTATGTTGTGCTTCTAAGCACAACCCCTTGCTGAGACCTACCTGATTTGGGGGATCCACTCCCCCCCCCCCCTTCTTCCTTACGCTGATGCTTCATCAGCCTCTTGATTCTCATTATTAATTCCCCGGATGTAGGGCGCTACTCTAGCCTTATGGACTAGAATCTTCCATGGGCCTCCTCTTGAAAGGGGATGCCCTAGAATCAATAATTAGGAAGACCACAGCAGTTGGCTGGAAGGATTTACACGTCTGTGTCTCTCCTCTTTCCAGCATACTTATCCTAAGCTTTATGCAATAGAAAGGAATCTTCTATTACAGTGAAACACTGAAAAGCTGATATAGGCGAACAGTCAGGTATGGCCCGAAAGGAGAACGGAAGGGTTTCTTAGTTCTCCCTAGGATGTTAAACTGCATCCCAAAGTTACAATGACCGTTGTTCCACAGACAGTCAGATTTATACACCTTCGGATCAAGTGAAGCAAACAGACGCTTCTGGTAGGAGGGAAGTTCCTCCTGGATCGCCGGACCTTTGATCACTGGAGTCCAAGGCCTGACCAAGATGAGACTAGAATGGAAATGGACATACCTCCACCATCCTTTCCTCAACTCTTCTTATATTCAAATTCCCCCTAGAAGAGTATACCTTAAAGCTCTAGAGCATACTAGCGGTGAGGAAAGTAGAGTCCATCGATTTCCAATGAAGGCAGTTTATTGTTCACATGAAAGACTCAAGAAATCTCTGAGTCATTCTGGACTTGGCGCCACGCAACAAGTTCCAATAGAACAGCAAGTTCAGAATGATAATCCTTCTGAACATAAGGACCATATTCAGTAAGGGGTGTTGACAATCTAGCCAGCCCTGGAAGATGTCTATCAGCAACTTCCAGTCAGTCACCCCCTCCCCTCCTACCTAGGATCCAAGTTATGGAAGATAACGTATATCCTGGACGAGATTCTCGTCGGACTAGTTTCAGTCCTAGGATCCTTACGGAATTAGCAGACAGTCAAGCGAAACCAAGCCTAGAAAGAGTTCAGGCAACGATGGCCCTGGACGACAGGCTGGGGTGGGCAGCACCCGAAATTACTGTCTCTGAGCATCCATGGAGATGATCCGGCCCTGGAACATTGAGGATGCAAATAATAGAATCTCGATTCTCTCCAGCTCAGGGGCTTCAATGTTTTAAAAAAAATCATTGAAACCTGTAGTCACCCTAACGCCCCCTTTTCCCCTGGGGATGTAAAAGGAGATCGCAAGGTCTGTCAAGAGACTATGGTAATCAGTCAGGATTCCATAACGCTAACAGAGAGGAGTTTCGAACTCTCTCCAGTTCACGATGATGACAGACCCAGTGCTACTCGCACAACTATAAGATGCGCTAAGAGGCTGGAGAAGATACGCATCAAACGCTCGAAGAGATCTAATAGGACCAATAATGGTCATTCCCTCTCCGCTTACCCTACAATGACCAAAGACCACGGACCCGTATGCCATTTTAGCCCTGTAATGGGTGGATAAACTCTCTCCACACAGATCGGACCTTCTCAGGTTGATCTGGAGCATCGAAGCGATAATGAGGCGTCAAAACTGTCGAGGATAAGGGACGTCTCATTTCATTAGGGAATGCTAGCCATCCCTTCCTTAAGGGAATGGCGCCTATCAGCAGCTCGTTTATATATGATCCGCAAGGTGACAGCGGATGCTCTTCTTGGGTTCCACCCAATAGAGTCGGAATGGTACACGGACGCAGACCCATTCCCTCCCAGAAAGGGACAAGTCCCCGAGCTGCAGATCGTTCTCTTCATCATGAGCGTTATCAAGATACTATCTCGTTATTTAGGAACTGAGGCTGAGGCTAGTCCTAGTTATGCACCTAGGATTATCCAGGAAGTTCAGAAGTTTTCTGCCTTCTATTTATCACAGTACACCTGATCCCTTCATTTTACGAATTCCTTGCCCTTAACGGTTAGGAAAAGACTGGGATCTTAAGGGCAAAATAGAATTCCTAGAAGAATACAAGTCTAGTCAACGAGAAGACAATACGAGTCTTCTTGGAAAAGTAAATTGTTTTGTAAAGCAAAAGGGCCCGAAAACAATCTCATGATCTTCTGCCTGTCCTTCTCTGTCCACCCCTATATTCAGGGTCTGGCGGCCGACAGCACGTTGGCCTTTTGAGGAAGGAGGCAGTGTATCCTTGAATACTATGAGAACGCTAGTTCTTCGGCCTTGTCTCCATATAAACCCTTGAGTAAGCACCAAGGGTATGGCCGACTTTGCGAGAGAGGTCACTTAATGAGATCTTTGGATCCATGGACCATTATCTCTGTGCAAGTCAGCCCCGACTAGACCTCTTCTATATGCCCTTTAAATGGATCTAACGATTGGAATCTTTAATAAATTCCCAATAACATGTGCAGGCTTAGGCCCGCAACGCCACTAAAGCCCATCTAATGGTCTTTGGACAAGGTCCTACATTATGCCTCACCTGTGAACAATGAGGATTGTTCCCTCAACCATCTAACCTAAAAGGTTATTTTTTCGGTTCGCTATAGCCTCTGGGACTAGAGTTAGTGTAATAGTGGCCCTATCCTGAGGGCCACAATAAGTGAGAGAACTGCATCTCTTTCTGATCTAACCTTTCTCATTAAAGACGTCCTACCTACTAAGAGGTGGGGCTCCTGGAGAATCTGCCCTCTGAAGGAAGATGTCTCTCTAGGTCTGCTAGAGCGTCTAAGGTCTATCTTCATAGAACTTCAGACTTCAGGAGGAACAGCTCTTTACAGGAGAAAACTTTGGATCAAACTATCCACTACAACTGAGGGCGAAGCTCACCTACCTTTTTCGCGGAGCGGATCCTGACAGTACTCCTGCAGATAAAAGATCCAAGGAAAGTTGCTTCATCACTGAACCTTCCAGTGTGTGGACTTCAGCCTCTTCGTTCACCTACTGATTGGAGGTTGTCCAATGCGTCTTACAGACACTATACTAAGCAAATCTATGGATTGAAGCAATATGTGGTGGCGGCAGGTGCTATTTGGACCCTGTCGTCTAGCTCTGCGATGAACAGTAAATTGATTGGAACTATCAATTAAAAGGAGAAGGGGTCAGCAATTTTCGTGTGACCTCCCTTTGAATAAGTGTTGCCAAGGTAACACTAAATCTGTTCAGAATCTCAGGTGTGAAATTATACGAATACCACTAGTGCCGTGTGTACATAGTACACAGTGTTGTTAGACTATTTCATGTACAGAAATTATAAAGAAAAGTCTTGTTAAAAGAGCTTTTCTTCAGTTTGAGAGTGGCACTCATCATTTCCCCCTTTCAAAAAGGGGAACATTATTTTCTGTGTATGTCTCTCGTATAATTTCCTTATCATGCTACATTCATTTAGCATGTAGTCATTTATTAGGAATAAATGTCTATTAAAATGCAGTTGCGTCCTAATTCGCCCAACAATTGCATGTTTTAAAATACCAGAGTTCCTTAACTTACTCATGTAAGTATTTCTCATATCATTGTATGCTTACAATCAATGGATGGGGACACTGATATTGGTTCCGCAATATATACAATCCTTGAGACCGGTTGTATTCTCAGTGTATACTTATGCTTGTTCATACAATATATGCTACCTTGAGGCCCCTTTCCTACGTCTAAAAATGACTCTTCCCTGCAGGGGGCAGGAAGCACTAACATTGTTATGCTTAGTGATGATGACGGATACCGGTAACGTCATTTGTCTCAATTGGCCCTTTTGGCCGTGGAAATATTGCCCCAAGGTTAAGGCACTAACACAAAACCACAGATACATTAATTCTCTGGTATGCTTCCATTAGGACGTCATGGCTTGAGCCCAAAAAACGGATTTTGAGCGAAGCGAAAAATCTATTTTTGGGTGAGATGGCCATGACGTCCTAATGGACCCACCCTTCTTTTCTATGAAAAGATCTTCACGGTTTCCCCCCCTGATCTACTGTATCTGTAGCACCTTGCTCACTGCTACAAGGAATGACCGCCAGAGGGAGTTGGCGCGGTTTTGATACGATTGTAGTAGGGGAACCAGGGTAATCTTTGTGGCGGTTACCCTTCTATTCTGCCACGTTTTCCCCTAGAGCCTAGAGGCGTAAAGGCTATTCGGGGTGCAGATTGCCATGTGGCGTGTCAAGAATACGTCCCCTGATGATATACGATACCCTTGAGAGTAATCTTAAAGGTACTCGCGCCAGAAGTTAGAATTCTGTGAAACCTTTGGTTTGATTCTCTGGGAATATCACTGTAGTCATATATACCCTTCGGAAGCTACTAAAGGAACCCTCCATTAGGACGTCATGGCGATCTCACCCAAAAATAGATTTTTCGCTTCGCTCAAAATCCGTTTATTGAAAAAAGTAAGAGGAGTAACTTAACACAAACGATTATTAACATTAAAAGGAGGAGATTAACCAGCCCAATGAGTCAAACTCGACTCTTACAGAAACAACCAACATAAACACTACAGGGGTAAGAAAATTGTTAGAAGGGATTAGAAATACTCATCAAAATCTGATGACAATATTGCAAATTATGGCTTTCATTGTTGGTTTCCGTATAAAAAGAATAGGCCAGACTATTCGGTGTATATGTAGGTAAAGGGAAAATGAACAGTAACCAGAGAGAAGAATCCAATGTAGTACTGTCTGGCCAGTCAAAAGACCCCATAACTCTAACGGTAGTATCTCAACGAAAACAAATAATAAAAAATAAATCCTTGCAAATGTCATAAACATCTAATTTCGAAAATTGATTGATTTACACCACAAAAGGTGCACAATAAAATCGAAATAAGTAATTTAAAAAAAAAAATGATCAAACTTCATGTACGTACTATTAGAAAAATCCCTTTGCCAAACCTACTATTATTATAAAATATCTTATTGAGTCCACTGCATCACAGCTCTAAAATTCTAATCATCAAGAACTGACCAGGATTTGTTTACAATTGAGAGGGCAAAATCAGGGATATACAAAATCAAGGAAGTTGGACAGGTACACCAGAAGAGACATAAAGGAAGGAATAAAAATAAAGGAAACACTATACTGATTTTTTTTAATGAGGTGCATCTGCACTGTCTTGCAGGGGTACCCTTTTAGTTGGAAAAGTTTCCTACTTACAGATTGGTTGGACAAAATAATTCTAACCAATCAGCTGGCAGGAGACCTTTCCGAGCTAAAAGGGTACATCTGCGAGTGAGTGGAAATGCACCTAATCAAAAAAAAAAAAAAAAAAAAATTGCGTATAAATGTAGCTGAAGCTTAACATTAAATGGGATTATGAATTAAGGATTGAAATCTAGGCAATAGGGCTGGGGTCCAATCAGCAACCATGTAACATGGGGATACCCCTCCCCTGGCAGTGGTACCATGAGAGAAACCGATATGTGGCTTGACTACAAGAAAGTTGGAATTGATATGGAGTAGAAAGTTAAAAGGTTAGAGTTGCTATTGACCGAGAGGAAGCTGAAAAGGTCTTTCAGTAATTCCTACAGTGAACTGATTAAGGTGCACAACATACCATACATATAGTGTCATGCGTACTCTCCG
>NC_090750.1:83501946-83541946 GCF_036898095.1 Palaemon carinicauda
CTACATGAAAGAAATATTGTATTTTCTGTTTTATGGTCAGTGTAAAACATACAAGGCATAGGATTCAGTGTGTACGCTATAAGAGAAATGTATGGGTTCAGATTCTATTGATCCATCACATCACATCCAATGCTGAATTTGTCTGCTAGATGATGATGCATCACCCACTGAAAACCATTAACACTAAAAACAATGCTTACCTGGGAGCTTGTTTCTCACCTGGCAACCATCTATTCAATCCAGAAGAATTCCTCGGTTATATCCCACTTCACCTCAAGAGTCTAGAGAGGCAAGAGGGTCTTGGGAACCGCACAGCACATCACAAAAAATACGGTTATCCTTTGTCCAAACCTCTTTTCTGGGGTTTGGGGGTCCTGTTTGTTTTTCAGGGACTAACACCAGAGCATAAAAAGAGGTAGACTCATGCAGAAGGGGCAGTCACCAATATAAAAGTGAACTCCAAATTCATGCTTACATATGCGAACAGAAAAGTAAAAAAACTAAAATCAACCACCTCACAAAAGGAAATCCCTTGCACAGGCAACCTAGATGACCATCACGGTACTTTTGCTAAGGGACCCTGTTGAGGATCCCTCTCTTCAACTCGATTTCCCCCCTAGGTCCCACAATAGAGTTGAGCTGAATACATGCATAAATATTGAACCTCTTGGATTTTTTTCCATGTACAGTAGTCTTATCAACACCCTATGACCAGACCAACCCACTAAGCTTTGGATATACAGTACTGTACTTAAATTGCATATAAGCAAAAATGGCTAATGAAATGGCAATTTTTCTCTCATCATGGGTTCCATGGATGGAAAGTGGATTGGTCTTTTTGACGAGGTCATGAAACCTGGTTAACTCCTCTAGAAAGTGAATTATTGGTCTGGTTATTTTGAAAAAGACAACCTTTGCCGATGATGTGGGTTTCAGCAAATATGCTTGCAGGGTAGATACTGGACAGAGATCACCACAAACAGTCTGTAAGGCCGATATTTAAAGATGATCTGCCATAGGAGAGGCTTTTAATTGTTGGCCAACTAAAGAAGACCCAACATCAATATCAGGAGACATGCAGGAGTGAGAGTGAGGAACACTCAATTAAGTGATCACAAAAATGAAGGAAGTGTACCAACAGTTGTTGCAAAGTGAAGGACTGAGTAATATTGTGAAACGTTTAAATCCAATCCAATCTAAATGCCCATTTGAGGGGTTCTATCAAGGCATATTAGTAAGACAAAACTGTTAACTGCTTAAGGTTCTCATCTTCTATGAGATGGACCAAAAAGGAAGCCAAAATGTTTGGGGTTATCTGGCATGGGGTCCTATCCCTAAAGAGGGCCATCCATGCCTTCCACACTGAATAGCGTTGTCTGGTGGAAGAAGACCTCTTACAACTGGCCACCAAATACACAGCATTGTTAGCCAATAAGTCTCTTTTTTTATATTAAGGAGAGAAAATGTACAGTAGGTGTGAAAGTTATGGATAAGATAAAAAAGGAGGAAGCTAGGAAATCTTGACTCCTTTCTCTCAAGAATAGCTATGTTAATCAAAGAAGGTATAACTTTAGTATTGGATGCTGAAATAGTGGAAACCATGGACTGTTCAGCCCCAGTGGAACCAAGCACAGCCTTCTTTTAAGACAACCAAAAAATGACAAATTCGAAGATAATTTGTATTTTTCCTAACCATACAAACCTTAGCTATTTACATTGGGTTTACCTTTTCGCGTAGCTGAAATGACGAGCCAATAGTTTTTAACGAGGGTTAATTACCCCTGCGCTAGTTAGCGGGGGGTAGGGGAAGGGTAGCTTGCTACCCCTCCCCCCCCCCACACACCGGAGATTTGCTTCACTTCACTTAGAGGTAAGACTTGACTTGGGGGCCAGGGATGGCAGGCAAATATGTGTAAATAGCTAAGGTTTGTATGGTTAGGAAAAATACAAATTATCTTCGAATTTGTCATTTGTTCCGTAACCAAAATACAAACCACGCTATTTACATTGGGTGACTTACCCCTTAGGAAGGGTGGAAAGTCCCCAGCCTTACTGACTTCGGCTTTGCCCGGGGACTCAATCCCTCAGTGAGCAGCACTTGAGAGAAGGAGCCCTTGCACCTCACAAGTTGCTTGCTTCGCTAGGAACAAGTGGCCTACATAAGTTGTGTGTGGAGGAAGGTGTGACTCGTCCTATGAAGTTGACCTTGAGACCTTAGATAGGAATCTAGGAAAGGACGTTCCCAATACCACCTCGTCAAGGTATGGGGGACGCAACAGTATTAAGCTTAATACTAAGAGCACAAAGAAGCATGGGTTACCTGCAGAGGTCGAGGTCAGCTATGTGAGGACCAGGATGCTGCTTCCCCAAGAGAGGGGAGAATGAAGAAAGAAGTAAGGGTCAGACATACTCTTTCATTCACGCAGACTAAAACCGGGTAACAACGCCCTCAACCTACTATTACTGGTCCATAAAGGAGCCTGAGGTTAGACCAGCTGTTGTGCAGCCACCACAGGGCCGATAGAAAACGTATCGAGGCTCCTGTGGGTCACGTCTTGCAGGTAGTGGGCTGTGAAGGTCGTCTGACGCTTCCAGACTCCAGCTTGAAGTACCTGCGTCACAGAGAAGTTTCTCTTGGAGGCCAGGGACGTAGCAACACCCCTGACATCGTGTGCCCTACGGCGACGTGATGGAGGAGGATCTGGATTCAAGGCATGGTGGATAACCCTTCGAATCCAAGCTGAGATGGTGTTCCTGGTGACCCTCCTCTTCGTCCTGCCTGTGCTCACAAACAATGCTCGCACTTGAGGACGGACTGCAGCCGTTCTCTTCAAGTACTGCCTCAGACACCTCACTGGACATAGTAGCAGCTGGTCTGGGTCACTTGTTACAGAGCGGAGACTCGCGATCCTGAAAGAGTCGAACCGAGGATCCGGCACTCCAGGATTCTGAGTCTTTGCTACAAACTCAGGGACGAACCTGAACGTTACCTCTCCCCATCCCCTTGAATGGGCGATGTCGTACGAGAGACCATGAAGTTCACTAACCCGCTTGGCTGAAGCCAAAGCGAGCAGGAAAGCCGTCTTCCAAGACAGGTGGCGATCAGAGGCCTGGCGTAATGGTTCGAAGGGAGGTCTCTTAAGAGCCCTGAGGACCCGAACCACGTTCCAAGGAGGAGGTCTCACTTCCGACTGGGGGCAGGTAAGCTCATAGCTACGTATGAGTAGAGAGAGTTCTAGCGAGGAAGAAATATCCACGCCTTTCAGCCTGAAGGCCAAGCTTAAGGCTGAGCGATAGCCTTTCACTGCCGAGACAGAAAGGCGCATTTCCTCCCGCAGATAAACGAGGAAGTCCGCTATTGCTGGAATAGTGGCATCGAGTGGAGAGATACCCCTCCCACGACACCAACCACAAAAGACTCTCCACTTCGCCTGGTAGACTCCCTAAGAGGACCTTCGCAGGTGCCGAGACATTCTCTCCGTAACCTGTTGCGAAAAGCCTCTCTACGTGAGGAGACGCTGGATAGTCTCCTGGCGTGAAGCCGAAGCGAGGCCACGGCCTTGTGAGGGACGTTGGAGTGGGGTTGTCTGAGAAGCTCGTGTCGTGGAGGAAGTTCCCTCGGGAGCTCCGTCAGGAGCTGCAGAAGGTCCGGGAACCATTCCGCGTGATGCCATAGCGGAGCTACCAGAGTCATCGAACAGTTGACCGATAGTCTGGTCCTGTTGAGCACCCTTCTCATCAGACAGAACGGTCCGAAGGCGTACACGTCGATGTTGTCCCACCGTTGCTGGAAAGCATCTTGCCAGACTGCCTTGGGGTCCGGGACTGGGGAGCAGTACAGAGGCAGCTTGAAATTCAACGCTGTCGCGAACAGGTCCACGGTCGGGGGACCCCACAAAGTCAGGACTTTGTTGGCTATCTGAGGATCCAAAGACCACTCGGTACTCACTATCTGCGAGGCCCTGCTCAGACTGACGGCGAGCACATTCCTCTTGCCAGGAATGAAGCGAGCTGATATTGTTATCGAGTGGACTTCGGTCCACCTCAGAATCTCTACTGCAAGATGGGTTAGCTGCTGCGAAAAAGTGCCTCCCTGCTTGTTGATATAAGCCACTACCGTGGTGTTGTCGCTCATCACCACCACGGAGTGACCCGCCAGGGTCCGTTGGAACTGCTGAAGAGCCAGAAAGACGGCCTTCAATTCTAGCAGGTTGATGTGCAGGCACTTTTCTGATTCTGACCAAAGGCCTAAGGCCCTCTGGTTCAGAATGTGCGCCCCCCACCCTTCTTTTGACGCGTCTGAAAACAGAGTCAATTCCGGGGGGAGGACGAGAAGACTCACTCCCTTCCGCAGGTTCTCGTCGACCAGCCACCACCGCAAGTCCGTCCGTTCCAAAGATCCTATCGGGATCAGAATGTCCGGGAAATCGGATCCTTGATTCCACCGGGACTTGAGCCGCCACTGCAAGGATCTCATCCTGAGGCGGCTGTTTGAAACCAGACGAGCCAGGGAGGACAGGTGACCTAAGAGACGCAACCACGACTGGCCGGGGAGCTCTTCTCGCCTGAGGAAGGGTTCCGCCACCCTCCTCAGCCTTGCTATCCGGTCGTCTGATGGAAAGGCTTTGTGGAGATTGGTGTCTATAAGCATGCCTAGATAAACCAGTCGTTGGGACGGCTGCAGAGAGGACTTCTCGAGGTTTACCACGATCCCCAGATCCTGGCAAAGACCTAGAAGCCTGTCTCGGTGCCGAAGAAGGGTCGACTCCGAGTCTGCTAGGATCAGCCAGTCGTCCAGATAAGGAAGGAGACGAATGCCGTTCCTGTGCGCCCAAGATGAAATCAGGGTGAACACTCTGGTGAACACCTGAGGAGCTATGGAGAGACCGAAACACAGCACCTTCAACTGGTAGGTCTTGTCGTCTAGGCAGAATCTCAGGTACTTCCTGGAAGACGGATGGATTGGGATCTGGAAGTACGAGTCCTTTAGATCCAGTGTGCACATGAAGTCTTGAGGTCTCACCGCAAGTCTGACCGTGTCCGCTGTCTCCATGCTGAACCGGGTTTGCTTGACAAACCCGTTCAGAGCTGAGAGGTCGATGACAGGTCTCCAGCCTCCAGACACCTTCTTTACAAGAAAGAGCCGACTGAAGAAGCCTGGGGAGCCGTCGACGACCTCCTGGAGAGCACCCTTCTTGAGCATGGTCTCGACTTCGCCCGAAGAACCAGCCCCTTTGCCGATCCCGTGGCATATGAGCTCAACGACACTGGATTCGCTGTCAGGGGAGGTTGAGATGTTGTGAACGGGACGAGATAGCCTTGGCCGATCACTGAAACCGTCCAAGCATCGGCCCCGTGTTGCTGCCACCTGCGGACGCAACGCTGAAGGCTATCCCCCACAGGTGGACACGCAGGGGGACTGCCACCCCTAAGGTTTGCGGCCGCGGCCGCTACCCCTAGGAGTCTTGCCTCCCCTGGAGGACTTGCCGCCCCTCTTGACCTTGGCTGGAAAGGGCTGGGGCTTAGACACCACTTTCTTAACTGCCGCTGCCTGCTTCGGAGCCTTACGAGGCTGCTGCTGCTGTTGCGGCGGAGCTGAAGGCTTATAGGACCGAGCTGTAAGGGCCCTATGGAGGAGGGAGTCCGTGCTAGATTTCCTCCACCTCTCAGCCGTTCGCTCCATATCCTGTGGCTCGAACAGATTCTCCCCAAGAAGGGAAGCATGTCTGAGCGTACACACATCCACGGCTGGGACCTTCGGATGGAATCTCTCGGTCACCGTATCGCGCCGCTTCAACACCGAGTTGGCCCACAGGGTGGTGACCTGGTGCGCCAAGAACTCGATGGAGCGGGTGCCCGAGAGTAAGAAGGTCTCCAGGGCCTTCCTATTGGTCTCCTTAGACAAGTCCTCGGAGCGCAATAGGATGCCCAGAGTTCCTAGCCATAAATCCAACCACGAAGTGGCCTGCACGGCGCACTTCGCGACCTTCTCATGGCTCAGGATCTCCGACGCTGAGAACGACACCTGCCGGGCAGAGAGCTTCTCAAGGGGAACTCCCTTTGCCAGCTCCTCCACGGAGTGATGGAGAGGAAGAGCGAGACTGGACTCACCCAAGATCTCAAAATACCTCCTCTGCTGGAGACGAGGAGGAGGGATGAGTTTGTTCCCGGCAGAGGAACGACTGGAGGAGGCAAGAATCGCGAGCTGCGCGTTGGCCCTGGCTCTGGCACTCTTCAGACCCCGAGACCAGGGCAGAGCCGCACTGGACTTAGGGGCTTTCCGAACGTCGAACACTTCGTCCAAGACTGTGTCCTTGCCTTCTCGGGGGGCGATCACGGGGTCCATGAATCCGTTGAGTTGCCTCATCAGGCTCAGGACCTGCCAGAAGGCATGTTCATATTCCTGCTGATCTCCTCCTTGCGGGCTGGCAGCTAAGTCTCCTGTCCCCGGAATCTCTTCCTGGGGTGAAGCCCGGGGAGCCGCGTGTTCCTGGCAAATCCTCGAAGATGATTTTGGGATGGTCTTGGAGTCCTTGGGTTCCCTCCTGGGAGGGATACAGGATCCCAACAAAGAGGTTCGAAGAGCCCCTTCCGCACGAGACGATTCTCCTCCATGAAGAGAAGGCTCCCCCCTTGGTGCTGAGGGGAAGACTATCGCTTCACTGGACTCACCCGAGGACGGAAAAGCCTCTTCCACGGGAGAAGGAGAAAACGCTCGAGCAGGGGAAGGGGCCTTCCCGACAGACCTCTTAGGAACCAACTTCTCCCTGGGGGAAGTCACCACGAAGTCCACTCCTCTCTTTCTCTTCAGGGTAGGTGAGGCAGCCGTTGGTTTGTTGCCCTGATCGGCGAGTGCTGGCTTCATTACCCTCACTAACGCCCGCCATCAGAGGACCAAACCAAGTCTGTTGTTCCACGGACACAGAGTCCGAAATCCTCGCTGGAGGAAAAGGAATCGGGCGATCCTTTGGAGTGGACACCACTGGACCTGCCTGAAAAGGAAAGAGGGAAGAAAGACGCACTGACCTCTCTGAAGTGTCTTCCCTGTCCTGCACAACCGTCCTGCGTTTTGATGGAGGCGATCCAGAGCGCTGTCTGGGAACACGCGTTCCTGCTGTGCTGTGAAATTCGGCGCGAACGGTGGTCGTGCGAAGGCGAACGGTGGTCGGGCGAAGGCGAACGGTGGTCGGGCGAAGGCGAACGGTGGTCGCGCGAAGGCAAACGGTCGCGCAGGCAAGTGGGCGCGAGGGCGTACAGGCGAACGAGCGCGTGGGCGAGCCGGTGAACGAATGCGTTGGCGCGATGGCGAGGAAACAGATTGCCGCGTGGGCGAGTAAGAACGTTCTGAAGATCGCTGGCGACGTTGGTCAGGAGACCTGTAGCGCGAGGGACAGCGATTGCGAGCAGGCGATCGGTGATGCGCTGGCGAACGCTGGTGCGCAGGCGAGCGATGGGGCGTTGGCGCATGGTGACGCGTTGGCGAGCGATAGCGCGTAGGTCGCGCAGGCGAACGATCGCGCGAGGGCGAGCTAGCAGAGGGCGAACCATGTCCTTCCAGAATCTCTGGGCGACGGCGCGTTGGAGACCGCATGCGCGCAGGCGATAAGTCACGCGGGCGATCCGGAGATCGCCGATGTTCAGGTGATCGCTGACGCGTAGGAGAACGCTGACGAGCAGGCGATTGTTGAATCGTCTGTAAACGCTGGCGAGCTGGTGATCGCTGGCGAGCAAGAGGGCGATGCATGGAATCCTGTGAAGGAATAGTTGGCGAGGCGCGTTCACGAACAGGAACAGGAAGCGCGTAGGCGCGTGGGCGAACATGTGCTTTAGAAACACGCGCTGGAGAACGCGGGCGATGTTGTGCAGGAACAAGCTGAGGATCACGAGAGCGCTCAGGAGACTGATGGCGCGCAGGGCGCCCCACAGGGACTGCAGGATATTCAGAGACCACAGGGGAGCGCTGGCGAGCAAGAGGGCGATGATCCTCAGAAGAGCGCTGACGAACAGGAGAGCGCTGACGATCAGAAGAGCGCTGACGAGCAGGAGAGCGCCTGTGCGCTAACACTGCAGAAGGGCGAGCAGGGGAACGCTGGCGCGCTGAGCGCTCTTCAGGAACAACAGGTTGAAGGATGTCCTTAGCAGAGCGCTGCTGAGAAGGAGGGCGGACATCAGGAGAGCGCCGGCGAACAGGTGAGCGCTGACGAGCAGGAGAGCGTTGACGAGCAGGAGAGCGCTGACGAGCAGGAGAGCGCCTGTGCGCTAACACTGCACGTGTAAGGGAAGAATCCCTTTGCCCTGTAGGGACCGTTGCCCGTCGGGTGACGAGGACAGGTTGCTGAACATCTGCCCCAGAAGGTGAAGTTCTAGCAGGAGTAGGAGAACGATCCCCAGAGAGGTCTAATGAAGCTGGAGCTGTAGGCTGTTTACGACGAGGAGAGTCCCCTTCGGAAGAAGAAGATCCAAAAAGGCGCCTCTTAACACCCTTATAAGGAGATGGGAGGCCCTTGTGACGCAGCGGACGGTGAGCCTTACGGCGAAGGCGGCCACGAGGAAGATCATCAGGACCATCAGTCCTCCGAAGGGGAGTCTCAGTCAAGGCACTCCCCTTAGAGGGAAGCTGGACAGCAGACGAGCCCGTAGGACTCCCTTCCCCTTTGAAGGATGTACGGAAGGGGGAGGAGAGCCATCAGCACCAACATCCCCAACTGCACCTGCAGAGGATTGGCCCGCCCCGTCGGAGGCCTCTGCCACCACGACGTCGATGATAGACAGAGGGTCTACCTCTGCTATCACCGGCGACTGCTTAACGGCGGCCCCCAACTGGACAAGGTCAATCAGGGCAATCATGGAGGGCAAGCCCTTAAGCCCCAGGGAAGCCCAAATTTGTAAAAGATTATCATTAGACAGTGATTCATCAATAACCTCCCCCAGAGGAGGAGGGGGAACCGTCCCGCTATGGGAGGCGACGCCCTCTCCCCCCACCCAAGGTCAGGAAACAGAACTAGGGCCTGCGCTACCACTCGGCCGACTCTCCTTAGGAGCCGAACGAGGGGGAGCTTTGGAGGAGGTTTAGGCGGCGAAAGAAGAGTCCCGAGAACCTTCCTCCTTCAAGGTAACCCCAGAAGGAGAACGGTCTCTCTTAGACTTCTTCTTACGCCGGCGGCCAAACCTCTCCCACTGGGAGGCAGACCACTCCCTGCACTCACTACACATATTTTCCTGATCACACCGTCGGCCTCGACACTGCGGGCAAATGGTGTGAGGATCCGTATCCGTAGCCGACATAAAGGTACCACAAGGGCGGCCGGCAATTCCAGGGCACGTACGCATAGCAATAATAAAGGTGGTCAACTTCTAACACACACACACACTGTAGAGAAAAAGCAGAAAAAAGATTAAAGGCCGTCAACGAGGACGATGGACAGACACGTCTGTTCATCGCCGGAGCCAAAAGTGAAGTGAAGCAAATCTCCGGTGTGTGTGGGGGGGGGGAGGGGTAGCAAGCTACCCTTCCCCTACCCCCCGCTAACTAGCGCGGGGGTAATTAACCCTCGTTAAAAACTATTGGCTCGTCATTTCAGCTACGCTAAAAGGTAAACCCAATGCAAATAGCGTGGTTTGTATTTCGGTTACGGAACAAATAGATGGTTGCCAGGTAAAAAACAAACACCCACATTAGCATTGTCTTCAGTGTTAGTAATAGTTCTCAGTGGGTGATGTGTTGTCAGTTAGCAGACAAATTCTGCATTAATAGAGCCTAAACCCTGTGTGTTTACTTTATACACAATGAGTTCATGCCTCGCACATTGACACACTGGCCCTAGGACAAGGAAGACAATATTTCTTTGTTATATCATGTTGTATATCCTGTTCCAGCCTTTACAAAATAATCCTTAAGAACCACACAACAGCTTGGCCACAAAGACAGTAAAAAATAAACTATCATTACCTATATAATTATAAAAAATATGCTCCTTCTCTACTACAGTATACAGTATATATAAAGTACTTACCAACTGGAATCTGCAAGTTTGTATGGGGTACAGTGTAACACTACCTGCAAACAAAAATCATGATTAAATTTATTACTGTATTTGAATCTACAAAATCCTTCATATGCTACATGCTTTCAGAACAAGCTCAGTGATACGAAAAAAAGGAAATCGATTTCAACTAGCACACCGAAGAAGATACACCTACTCGCCTCTTGGTGTTAATAATTAGCATGTCTTAAACCTTCTTTACTTAGCCTTAAACCCATTAAATTTTTGGAGAGGTGGAGTATGTTAAGTAAATAAACAATAAATTTAATCATGAAAATTTGCTTTATTTCAATCACTTTTTTCCCATATTCATATGCTCTCAATACCACACTCAGTAGGGTTAGTTGAAATATACTGTACATCAATGGTAACATGTAGAGAGTACTGTACAGCAATTGAAAGTTGATGCAAAATACACTAGTCCTTCTTACCTATAATCCTACCTTTTATTATTATTATTATTATTGTTGTTATTATTATTTGGTAAGCTACAACCATAGTTGGAAAATCAGGATGCTATAAGACCAAGGACTCCAACAGTGAAAAACAGTCCAGTGAGGAAAGGAGTTAAGGAAATAAATAAACTATATGAAAAGTAATAAAAAGTCATACTTTGGTTAAAACTGAAGCCCAAGTGCTTATAAAAGCAGGAGCTGGCCCCAAAATAGGAACACTAGCCTTAAAACCAGAGTAATTCCAAATAACCCTCGATGAAGCCCACGCACAGGTGCCCAGTTCATCGAGAAGGATCATTATCAATGGTAGTCCATGAGGGGTGAGGGACAGCGCAAAACTCATTTGTATAGGAATCCAAAGAATACAAATTCAAAAGAGGACTGAAAATCAGCTTCTGCACCTTGCTGCTCTACCGATACCTGCAAAATGATAGACACAAAGGTCAAAAGTTTAGGGAATATAAAAGAAACAGAAGCTAGTCTCAAAGATTTTTCTTGCCTCCTACATGCCTATTTCAAACTATCCTAAAATTGCCTACTCAAGTATTCAATTCCTCAGAGGATGATATAGAAGATCTCTTTCTCAATACCACAGAGATATGTCACCATCAATAGCAAATGCAATACCCAAACTGGTACCAAGGCCTAGGGGAGCAAGCTAAATATTGGTGGCCATGCCTCAAATTTTGCTGCTTATGCCAGGTTCCTAGCTCTAAAGTTGCCGAAAGAAGGCTTGGGGCTTTGGTAGATGAAGGATGGCACGGACAAACTCACTAGAGGAAGTTTCTGAATTAAATGGAAACTAGTTAAATTATTTACTATCTTTAACAAATCAATGTTCCACTGAAAGGGAACCTGAGGTGGCAACTGTGGGTAGAGGAAGCAGGAATGAGTGACAAACTGGGGGTAGAAGGATGGGAGGGACAAATGGAAAGAACCGTGATCAGAGCTTGATCATTAAAAAGGTCTCTAAAACCTGATCTACCAATTGTTTTCCAGCACTTATATTGACTTTATATTTTTGTTTCCTACACTAATAATTGATAAAAAGATATATCATTCTTATTACATCTCTTGTATTTTGCATACCTGACTTGTACAGTATAAAGCATACAGTTAACCCCTTCGCTACAATGACGTCGTTTGATGTCAAAACATGCCCAGTACTACACACGTTGACTTCCCGGATACGTCATTTACAAATACAGTATAAACAATATCGAAGTTAAAATCTCTCTTATATCTTACTAAAGAGTATTGTACAGCACATGGTTGTATATCACACAGTTTAGGAAATTTCACTAAAAAAAGCTCTTCCCGTCCCTGGTATTAGCCCTTCTTACTCCTTTTTTCAGCCGCCAACAAAGTCTTTGGGATTCTAGCACTTATTCCTGATTGTGTAAGAGATACTCTAGTCTGTTTTCCTGTTACCGTGTAGAATCACACCACTCTCTCTACCCAATGGTGACGTTCCCCACCTGAAGCATTACTCAAAGATCCCCCCTGACACCACCCAGCTTAGAAACGTAGGGATCCTAACATTTCACCTCATCACCACCTGCAACATTGCAATTCTAGTCTTAATTCATGATTACGTAAGGGCTATTTTGGCATATTTGTATGTTGGCATACGCATTCAAATCACGTAGAAGGCCATTTTAAAGTGTAACGTAGCTGTGTCATTCTTCAACCATCCCCAGTTCTCCCCCCTCTGATCCGTATCCACAATGCCACCAAAACACCAGTCATGGAAGTTGTTGAAAACTGTTTGATCAAATTCCCTCACACTCTTATATCTAAAATTACACAAAATTATCTCCACACTATAAATAATTACCTGAAAATGTCCCAATCTATACACATCTTCCTCCTTATTTTTTATAAATTTCCAATTTCTAATATCTATTTGCATTTCACAAATCTTAGGATATTTCCTCAATAGCATATCACTTCATGTATCACATTTGTATCCCTGATAGCTGTAAATAACAAAGGCCACTACAGTGGTAATGTCACTTATCAACACTAACTGCATCCTTAAACATTTCTGGAATAATGTACTTGCAGCAATAGAAAGGCTGCTTGCATTGTTGGTATGCAGATGCCTGTCTTCTCGAACCCAGTCACCACTCCTTTGCAGCTAAGAACAAAAGCTTGTCCGGGGGCAGAGTACAGTAGTTCTCCCCCTGATAAAGGTTCACCTCGTCAAGCAACCAGGTAAGATCAGCACAGACCTCCTACCCCGCTGGGACAGGACAAAAGGAGGAATCCCCGTCAGCTGACAAGTCATCTTTCAGACACCAATGAATAAATCTAGTGAAGATACCCATGAGGAATGAGCTTCTCCAATGGGGAAAGGTGGTTGAGAAGATTGCCAGCACCAATCTGGTACAGCACTTTTATCTTTGACTGGAACAGTCACACAACCTCCTTGAATCTACTGATGCAATCATCTGTCGGAAAGACTGTCACTGCTGCTAGGTCTATTAAGAATGCACAGGTACTTCTCCTGAGGAGAAGGGTGATGGCAATTGCCAAAGCTTCTCTACCAATTGGGTTACAGAAAAAAGCCTGTCCTGGCAGGCTAACAAGGAAGCCAGGCAGTGGTATGGGACCAAGACACAGGGTCCCAGCCCAGAGCCCCATGCATCGGGGCAATGACTCCGGCCCCTTTGTGGTCACAAGCCACTCGGGTGCCGTCCACCCCACTTAAAAGAGAGGTGTTGTCAAAAGATGCCTCCTCCTTATAACTTCAGCTGACCTTCCTGGACTTCTTTGACCTCTTTCTCTTCTTCATCTTAGAATAAGTGTTTGAATGAGTCGGAGGACGAGGAAGAAGAGGACTCTCACTCCAGTTTCTGCAATCACAGGAGTTGAAGTCTGAGCGACCAGCAATGAAAACACTCCCCCATTGGGAGAAACTACTAAGGTTGCTCCAATAGGAGCCACAATATTGGGACACACTATCACAGGGGAAAGGGAAGGCACAACGGCAGACACAGGAACAGGAGATACGGGCCCCAAGGGTTGAGGCGAAAAGCACACCGGAAGGGCCAAGAAACATGGGCAAAATCAGAGAATATGGTAACCCTGGGCATTGGGACAACAAACACCTTATACTTGCACCCAACCTTGTGCTCAACACCTGATACCAGCACTATTTCCGCTGGCATGGGAATCCCTCTACGAGCCTTCGCAGATCTCACAGGTTGTCACTGGGATCACTGGAGACACTGGCTCTGGGGTAACCAGGGTAGAATTAACCTTAGCTACAAGCTCCTTCAACAAAGTCCTGGAGGGCCTACCTGAAGGACCTAAGGAAGCCCAAGACTTCCTTAGATTAAACTCATCATCAGGAGTCTGTACAGACAGGTGAAGAGCTTCCAACTTCAGAAATAGTGAGGCAAACACTGGGGGTCCTTTACACTCCATCTGCTGATGCAGATTCAAGGGTTACTTGTTCAGCTGCATACTCCCTGGGGACAAAACCAAGGGCGTATACACAGGGGCAGTGGTAAAAGTCGCACCACACGAGGAGACCAAAGCAGCAAAACACTTCATCGGGGGTCTTCTTTGGTGGTACCAAGACAGTCCCTAGTGAAGGCTTGGCTCGCTTCTTCACCCTCACAGCATAAGCCTGCCACTGCACAGAAGGCCACAACCTGCACTTAGTGCATGGGGATGATTCCAAACAATCATACCCATTAAAAGATGTAAAGAAGTGTGGATCTACAGCCAGTTTACTCAGAAACCGGTTGCAACATCCATCATTCTCCGAGTAAGTATGTATATCTTGCTTCTCTTACATTACAGTACAGTATTCCAACAACGTATTAATTTCCTGAAAAAGAAAAGGAAAAAATTTGGTAAGGTTCTGGCAGTATATGTGTACAGAACTATTACAGGTTGCAGAATTGCAAGAGCCCATGACTGGCTGGAACGGCCAGGTAATTTACAACAACAACGTGTACTCGACACTGGACAAATCAAAAGTGAGCAGTTCCAGCTAAGAGAGGGGACAGGGCTCCTAGATCACACCCTTCACCATCTGGTTAACCACTTGTAAACCAATTCTAACAACCATCTCCAGCACATTCTGAATCAATCTCCCTAATTCAACAACAATGGTTTGTATGCTGCATATAAACAAACAAACCTTTCATTATCTTAATCAGGCAACCAATTTTTATGGGAGGCAAACCCTATGACCTGGACTAGAAGGATCTTTCACACTGGAATGTGCCATTCTATGAATACTGTACATTGATAGGAGAAAAGACGACTCCAATAACCTCCTAATCAGATAGTGACAAGGATGGAGTAGCTGTCAAGGCCTGGACCAATATTAGTCAAAAGGAACTTCCTACTGAATATCAGAACCACCTTGTCTCCTTGGAAATGGGGATTGTGTTGGAAGCGTCCTATCTGAGTTCTCCAACTATTGTGAGATTTTTTGCCTGGCAGTCTCTTTTAAAAGTTTTAAGAGTGCTCGGTAGACATTTTTAAAATTTATTAAAATCAAAATTACAAAATATACTGAATGGTTTAAGAAACAAGATATTTTTATACAACAAATATGACAAATTCGGAGATAATTTGTATTTTTCCTTAATATACAAACCTTAGCTATTTAATATGGGTATTACTTTCGGCGTAGCTGAAATGAAGAGCCATTAGAATTCTAACAAGGGTTTACTACCCCCATCGTTAGTTAGCGGGGATTAGGGAGGGGTAGCTTGCTACCACCCCCATCACACACCTGTGTGGTGAGCTCACTTTACTTAGAGGTAGGACTTCACGGGGGATAGGGCTGGCGGGCAAGTTTGATTAAATAGGTAAGGTTTATATAGTTAGGAAAAATACAAATTATCTCCGAATTTGTCATTTGTTCCGTAACTGAAATACAAACCACACTATTTAATATGGGTGACTCAACCCTTAGGAAGGGTGGAAAAGTCCCAGCCATACTGGCTTTTGGCTTTGCCCAGGGAATCAGTATCTGAGTTTGTCAGCACTCAACAATAAAGAGTCCCTGCACCTTGCTCGCACCTTGCTATGTAAGGGCTGCAGCCTACATAAGCTGTGTGTGAGGGATTATGTGTGACTCGTCCTAGGAAGTTGACCTGAAGTTCTTAGATGGAAAACTTTAGGCTAGGACTTTCCCAATACCACCTCGTCAGGGTATGGGGACGTGACAGTATTAACTTAATACTAGGAACACAAGGAAACATGGTTTACCTGCAATGGTTTGAGGTCAGCTGTGCAGAGAACCCAGGATGCTGCTTTCCCCAAGAGAGGGGAGGATGAAGAAAAGAATATGGGCCAGGCATACCTTTTCTTTCATGCAGACTAAGACCGGGTAACAATGCCCTCAACCCTCTGCTACTTGTCCATTAAGGAGCCTGAGGTTTAAACCAGCTGTTGTGCAGCCACCACAGGGCTGATAGAGAACGTATCGAGCCTCCTGTGGGTCACGTCTTGCAGGTAGTGGGCTGTGACGGTCGTCTGACGCTTCCACACCCCTGCTTGTAGAACCTGCATCACTGAGAAGTTCTTCTTGAAGGCCAGGGGCGTAGCTACGCCCCTGACATCAAGCGCTCTAAGGCGACATGATGGAGGAGGGTCAGGATTCAGGGACAGATGGATCACCCTACGAATCCAAGCCGAGATGGTATTCTTGGTGACCCTCCTCTTCGTTCTCCCAGTGCTCACAAACAAAGCTTGCACTTGGGGACGAATACAGCCGTTCTTTGAGATATAACCTCAGACTTCTTACTGGACACAGTAGGGGATGGTCTGGGTCATCTGTTACAGAACGAAGACTCGAAATCCGGAAAGAGTCGAATCGAGGATCCGGCACTCCCGGATTCTGTGTCTTAGCCACACACTCAGAGACGAATCTGAACGTTACTTCCCCTCATCCCCTTGCATGGGTGATGTCATACGAGAGACCATGAAGTTCACTGACTCGCTTGGCCGAGGCCAAAGCTAGTAGGAACACCGCCTTCCAAGTTAGGTGGCGATCTGAAGACTGAGTAATGGTTCGTAGGGAGGTCTCTTACGAGACCCGAGAACTCGAACCACGTTCCATGGAGGAGGTCTCACTTCCGACTGAGGGCAGGTAAGATCTTATATTCATATGAGTAGGGAAAGTTCCTCCGAGGAAGAAATGTCCACTCCTTTGAGCCTGAAGGCTAGACTTAAGGCTGAGGGATAGCCTTTCATTGCCGAGACTGAAAGGGGCATTCTTCCCGCCAATATACGAAGAATTCCGCTATTGCTGGAATAGTGGTATCGAGTGGAGATACCCGTTCACGACTCCAACAACAAAAAACTCGCCACTTTGCCTGGTAGACCCCTGTGGATGACCTACGCAGGTGTCCAGACATCTCGTTCGCAACTTGTTGTGACCATCCTCTCTTAGTGAGGAGATGCTGGATAGTCTCCAGTCGTGAGGTCGAAGCGAAGCTACGGCTTTCTAAAAGATGCTGGCAGTGGTTGTCTGAGTAGATTGTGTCGTGGAGGGAGCTCTCTCGGTAACTCTGATAGGAATTGCGGAAGGTCCGGAAACCATTCTGCGTGATGCCATAGCATAGCTAAAAAAGGTCATCGAAAGATTGACCGATATTCTGGTCTTGTTGAGCACCTTTCTCATCAGACAGAACAGGGGAAAAGAGTACACGTTGGTGCTGTCCCACCGTTGTTGGAAGGCCTCTTGCCAGAGTGCCTTGGGATCTGAGATTGGGGGGCAATACAGAGGGAGCTTGAAGTTCAGCGCTGTAGCGAACCTATCCACAGTCGGGTAACCCCACAAAGTCAGGACTTTATTGGCTACTGAATGATCCAAGGACCACTAGGTACTCATTATCTGAGACGCTCTGCTCCGACTGTCGGCGAGCACATTCCCTTTGTCTGGAATGAAGCGAGCCGATAGAAGAATCGAGTGGACTTCAGTCTATCTCACTACCTCTACTGAGAGATGGGATAGCTGCTTTGAAAAGGTACCTCCTTGCTTGTTGATGTGCGCTACTACTGTGGTGTTGTAGCTCATCACACCACAGAATGATCCGCCAGGTCTTTGTTGGAACTGTTGAAAGGCCAGGAAGACGGCTTTCATCTCTAGCAGATTCATATGTAGGCACTTTTCCGATTCTGACCACAGGCCTGAGGTACTGTGGTACAGAACGTGCCACCCCCCCCCCACCCCCTTCTTTTGTGGTGTCCGAAAACAGCATCCAATCCGTGGGAAGGAAACGAGAAGATCCATTCTTCTTCATAGGTTCTCGCCAGTCACCCACCACTGGCGGTTCGTCTGTTCCGAAGGATCCATAGGGATCATGATGTCCGGGGAATCGCAGTCTTGATTCCACTAGGACCTGAGTCGCCCCTGGAGAAACCTCATCCTGAGGCGACCGTTGAGAATTAGACGAGCCAAGGGTGAAAGGTGACCGAGGAGACGTAACCACGATTGTGTTGGAAGCTCTTCTCGTCTGAGGAAAGGGCTTGTGACTCTTCTCAGCCTTGCTATCCTGTCGTCTGATGGAAGGCCTTGTGGAGATTGGTGTCTATAATCATGCCTAGGTGAACCAGTCTTTGATTGGGCAGCTGAGCGGACTTCTCGAGACTTACCCTGACCCTTAGGTTCTGGCAAAGTCCTAGAAGTTTGTCTCGGTGTCAAAGAGGGAGTGACTCCGAGTCTGCTAGGATCAGGCCGTCATCCAGATAATGGAGGAGACGGAAGCCGATCCAGAGTGCCCACAAAGATATTAGGGTAAAAACTCCGGTGAAACCCTGTGGTGCTGTGAAGAGACCGAAACACAGCACCTTGAACTGGTACTCCTTGTTGTCTATGCTGAATCATAAGTACTTCCTTGAAGACGGATGGACTGGGATCTGGAAGTATGCGTCCTTCAGATCCAGTATACACAAGAAGTCTTGCGGTTTACTGCAAGACTGACTGTGTCTGCGGTCTCCAAGCTGACCGGAGTTTGCTTTAATCTGGGCCTCTACCCACAGAATTCGCCCCCCTTGCTGATCCCATGGCAAGGGTGCTAAATGACACCAGATTCGTCCTCAGGGGAGGTAGAGGGGTTGTGAACAGGACGCGATATCCCTTGACTGATTACGGAAATCGTCCAGGAAACGGCCCTGAGTTGCCGCAACCTGTCTGCGCAACCTCGTAGGTATCCCGCCACTGGCGGATATGCAGGGGAACTGGCAATCCCAGCATTTGCGGCCTCGGCTGCTCCTTCTAGGATTCTTCCCTCCCCTGGGGGACTAAATGCCTTTCTTGTCCTTGACTGGAAAGGGCTAGACCCCACTGTCTTAGCTGCTGTTGTTTTCATGGAACGTGGTTGCTGAGGTGCTGGAGGTTTATAGGGCTTGAATGTCAAAGCCCCATATAGGAGGGAGTCTTGGTGACTTCCTACACCTCTCAGCCGCCTGCTTCACGTCCTTAGGCTCAAACAGGTTCGTTCCCATAACGAAAGAATGTCTGAGCCTGCACATTTTGGTGCTAGGGGACTCCCGTTACTGTCTTGGAGTCATTTGATTCCCTCCCGGGAGGGATGCAGGACTCCAACCATGACGGAGACAGGCTCTTCTCCACCCCTATTCGAGAAGACTTTACCGCGCAGTGGGGTTTCCCTTAATGGTGTGATTGGGGAACGTCTCACCTCCCGTGACTCTCCCGAGGGCGGGAAAACTTCGGCCGAAGGTGAGGGAGAAAAGTCTGAGGGGGGAGAGTGCCTGCCTCGAAGACTTACGAGGAGACAGCTACGACCTTGTAGAAGTTACCTCGTCCGAAACTCCTCTTTCCCCTCATCGGGGGAGTGGATGTGGCTCAACTCAGAGAGAACAGCTTAAAAGCCTGTGCTACCGATCTGATTAGAGTCCCAAACCAGGCTGTCGGCTGACGGCTGCGCTGTCAGACACTCCCTCTCGAGGGGAAATCGCCTGTAAAAAGATAAGGAAGGCATGTCCCTGGGCCTTTCTGGAACCTTCGCCCTCAACTGGCAAGCGCGCTGTTCTGTGCTGGGGGGGGGGGGAATGTGGCGATGGCGCCCTTACCGCGCGATGTCCGGCAGCCTCACGCGGGGGAGGGTATTGGTGATTGCGCTAAGGAGCGTGCTGGAGCTGGCCCGATGGGGAATACCCAGGGGTTGCACGCAAGACTGTCGAATCGCTGATGCGGGCGCGCGGGAATACCCTGGCTCGCACGCGGGAGACTGCTGAAAACGCTCGCTCGCGCGCACAGGCAAGACTTCATAGAGTGCGCAAGAAACATATTGATGTGCAGGATCAAAATGAAGAGCCCGTGTGGACCAGAATGTTGGAGCGTGCTGCAGCGCGTAGGAGTTTGTTGGCGCGTGCGTGTAAGACCATCGGTACCCGCGAGCGAAAAAGATAGTCGGCGCTTGCGTGCGTAGGAAGATCATCGGCGCTTGCACGCGTAAGAAGATCGTTGGCGGTTCTGCGCTTAACAAGATCGTCGGCGCTCGCGCGCGTTAGAAGATCGGCGAGCGCGCGCAGGAAACCATCAGTGCACGCGCGCAGACGATCGTCGGCGCTTACGCGGGTAGGAAGATCGTCAGCGCTTGCGCGTGAAAGAAGATCGTCGGCGCTTACGCGCGTAGGAAGATCGTCAGCGCTTGCGCGCGAAAGAAGATCGTCGGCGCTTGCGCGCCTACATAGATCATTGGCGTAAGAACATGATCGGCGAGCACGCGCGCTAGTGCGTTAGGATGCAGGGTCAGCTGACAGGACGATCAGGAACTGGGATGTGTCCTTAAAAAGGGCGGTCATCCCTCGATGAGGACCGTAGGCAGGACTGCTTCAGAGTCCAGAGCCGAAGTCCTTCGTTGCAGTGCAAGGTTGAGCTGGAAGATCGGTAGGTCAGCTGGCTCAACACTGGAAGATCTGCTTGATACTCCGAGGAAGGGTCTCTATGAGAGACCTTTCCCGCGAACGGGAGAGGTGCCCTTCATAGAAGAGACTAGGAGACACTCGCAGGCTGAATCACTGGTGAGCGCCTGTGCGCTATCTCAGGAAACTCCAATGATGTGCGCTGATGCGCAGGTGAACGTTGGCGCCCAGTCCCTGGAACAGGATGTCTCTGGATGGCAGTCTCAGGAACAGCAGGCAAACGTTGGCGCGCAGGGGATACCTGGCGCTTAAGGGACTTACTCACAATGTGAGAAAGCCCCTTTTGCCCCGAAGGGACCGGTGCCCGTTGGATAACGGGGTGCATGGGCACCCACAGCGTCAGCAGCCAGGAACGGAGACGGCAGGTCAGCAGGTCTAGGAGATGGCTGGTCTAATCAGGAACAATCCTCCAAAGAGGGGTCTCTATGAGTGGCCTCTCTCGCGAACGAGAGGGGTGAACACTTCGTAGAAGAGAATTGAAGACACTGGTGATGGCGCCCCTTAGGGCCATTGGATCAGCAAGCTGACCTATAAGGAGCAATCCTCTGAATAGGAGTCCTTAAGAGTGGCCTCCCTCACGAACAAGAGAGATCACCAGACTGATCCTGCAGCTGCTCAGCCCCTTGAGCATAGCTGCAGGCAACCGCTCAGCCCCAAGAGCATAGCCACCTGAAGTTTTCATGCGCCCGGCCTTGCAACCGCTCAGCTCCTTGAGCATGGTTACAAGTGCAGTCGCTCAGCACCAAGAGCATAACCGCCTGAGGACCAGGAAAACCCATCCAGGAATTATTAAGGTATGAGAAGTTCCCCTTCAGCAGGGGGAAGCTCTCACACCTGGGAAGGGAACCTCCCTCGAAAGGGAAGTTACCTACACCTGGAAGCGAACCTCCTTAGCGTTCCAAGATGAACTGAAGAGCTGACAGTTGTCACGGGAGGACTTACGAAGAAAAACTGCATAGTTAACTGGGAAAATAAAGTTAAATAATTATTTAACAGAAATTCCCCCGGGAGGAACTCCGAAGAGTACCCCCGAGGGAATAGCAAAACATAAGAATTAAAAATTAAGTATGCGCCCTCCTCCCCCACTGACATTCACGGGAGAAGGAGGAGGGCGGAGATCTGTAACAAAAACATAATTATAATTATGTAATTCATCTAAGAATGATCACAAATAGTAAGAACCACTGATCCCCGAAGGAAAGTGTTCTCCACAGAGAAGCTGATAAGTTAAAAATACAATTAGATTTCATTAAAAATAACAGACAAATAAACAGAATAGCAACCCATCCCGCAACGGAAAAGGAGCTTCCGTAATAGTACGTAGTAGTAGTAGTAAGGGGTGAACAACCTCGAGTAGAGAGAGAGAGCGTAGTCAAATTAAACTCCCACATTCCCTTCGCTGAGAATCCAAGTTCCCCGTAGGAAAGGAGGAACAGCGAAGATAATAGATGAATGAAGAAAGTCCAGCGATGATGATTCCCCACGGCGGCCGAGTTAACGGAAAAGCCAAAGGAAAAACCGATGGACCAAGAGGGAGAGGCCATACCCCATGACGTGGAACCGTGGTGGCCTTGCACTACGCAGGTATCGTTGTCGTACATTACACACACAGCACAAACACTGAAAACAAAACTTACTACATTTCTATACACAAATATATACATAAACAAAAGATGTTTATATATACAGTATATTACAAGTATGAGAAAAAGTAAGTAAAAAGACAAAAAGCATTAATGGCTGTCAAAGAGGCGAGGGTGAAAGCGGACACGTCCAATCACCACCCGAGCCAAAGTAAAAGTGAGCTCACCACACAGGTGTGAGGAGGGGGTTAGCAAGCTACCCCTCCCTACACCCCCGCTAACTAGCGATAGGGGTAGTAAACCCTCGTTAAAATTCTAATGGCTCGTCATTTCAGCTACGCCGAAAGTAATATCCATATTAAATAGCGTGGTTTGTATTTCAGTTACAGAACAAATAGCCTATATTCAGAAAAAGGGAATATGAACGTACCAAAACAAAAATGACATTTGGAAATTATTTGTATTTTTCCAAACTATACAAACCTTGAGCTCTTTACGGTGGATATATATATTTAAGTGACAGCTGAAACTAGCCATAAGACTCTTAGCGAGGTGTAATTACCCACTGCTAGTTAACGAGGAAGGGGGTAGAGCATGAGGTAGACCTGCCGGCCCGCTCACACCCATACTGGTAACATCACTTCACTTCGAAACTGCTAACAGGACTTCTTAAGGGATAAGGTGATGGCAGGACCAATATGTGCAAAGAGCTCAAGGTTTGGATAGTTAGGAAAAATACAAAATATTTCCAAATTTGTCATTTGTTCCAGCACTATATACAGGGACAAACTATTTCACTCTTTACAGTGGAGACTCATCATTAGGTGGGTGGAAGTCCCAAATCAACTTAAATAAAGTTAAAGTTAAAGTTGTCTGGTTTCAGTTCCAGTTTCACCAGAATAGAAGCTCATCAGAACATCAGCCAGGCAAGCCCAACCCCCCACTGTGTTGCCCAACCATAGCAGTAGCCTCCACAGTAAACAGCTTAAACTCACGGTCCTGGGCGGGGATCGATCTGCTGCCATGCGAATGCTAGGCGAACGCATTACCACGCTTAAATAGCATGTTATCAATGACTTTAACCTTAATTTCTGGGGTAAATAATCAAATTTAGAGATTTAGTAATGAAACACAATCAAAACACTGGAAGTTTTGCTTGCCAGACAATCTATTTCAAAATTTAGTGTAATTTCATTTATGTTGGCAATTGATTATGGTAGAAATGCTCTCCGTTCAGTGTATAGCTATTGTTACTCATGTGAAATTGAAAAATAATTGCTAAAAATTAGTACCTCGAATTACTGGAATCCCCCGGATTTACTGGAATCCTCAGGTAAATACTGGAATCCCCTTGAAAATTACCGAAATCTCCTACAATATCACTGCAAACCCTTAGAAATCGATAAATTAGATGTTTTTATTAAAATACGTTCTTTATATGTTTTTAGCATTTATATTTTTTATATATTTGCAGGTAGAACCTTGGATAGGGGTTGTGACCTGGGAAGGTTTGTGACCTGGGAAAGGGGTCTGGGGGCTTGCCCCAGGCTAGGGGTTGTGACCTGGGAACTACTAGGTTAGGTTAGGTGGGTTTGTTAGGGTCTGTACCCTTTTCTATATCGTGTAAAGGGTATATAGAAAAGTGCTTTAAAATACACATTTTATTTAATTAATTTACTAAAAAATAATGTTAATTAATAAAAACACATTATTTATCAATTTCTAAGGGTTTGCAGTGATATTGTAGGGGATTCTGGTAATTTTCAAGGGGTCTCCAGTAATTCGTGGTTCCCCAAAATTTACTTTTAGTTTGTGACCTGGGAAGGCGGTCCGGGGGCTTGCCCCAGATAGGGATTGTGACCTGGAAAGGGGGGGTCGAAGGCCCCAGGAGGCTAGGGGTTCTGACCTGGGAACTACTAAGTTAGGTTAGGTGGGTTTGTTAAGTTCTGTACCCTTATACAAATCTCAAAAGTCTTGAATAATCACTTTTTTTCCCTAGGTTACATTGCCCTGTAATAATACCTACATTTCTGACTGTTATCATTGCTGCAAATCCCTTGTTTAAGACATTTCCCCACCCAAAGAATCCTGGTTTCCCCCATAATCATCTTTATAAAAGGGGGTCCAAAAACTCATGAACAAATAAGCGATGTCAGAAATGCATAAAACGCAAGATAGCGAAGTATCATATATTTACCAACTATAGATATCAAAATTTGATTGAAACTAATACCTTAAAATTTCCTTAAAACTGAATAACCTACTACAAAACGGCAATTTCTAGGCCTACCCTAAATCATGCTTTCATATCAGGTTATTGCTACAAGTAGGATAGACATATAGAAAAATGGTAGTTTTTTCCTTAGATTACATTACCCTGTCATAAACTATAATAAAACTGCTTATCCTAAGCCTTTATTATAACTAATCCAAACACCGTATAGCTATATACCTTATTTCGAAAACACACCCAGCAATACAATACAAATACACCGCCTATTTACCCTAAGCCTAATAGGCTAATCATACAGAATACAATATAGTATATTTTATTACCTTTATTAAAAGCCTTAATTTTAAATATCCCCAATTATGAAATCTTATTTCTAAATTAGGCAACCCTAATCAAACCTGGACTTAACCTATACCTAGGCCTAGGGTTCGTAGGCTAGAATGTTTGGTCGTTTTGCTTTCTCATTTCGAAAGTTGCTGATCATCCCTTTTTTACAATATCTAATAAATATACTAACACAAGAGCCTAAAAAAAGTACTCACCTTAAAACAGAAGCATAAAAAACAGTATTCCCGAATGTCGAGTTGGGAAAGTTCCGGCGTTTTGATTATCGCGCGCAATACAACTGAACTGATAAACTGTCGAGTGTAAACTGAGCTTCTTTTTTTATTTCTTTGTCTATATTCGTTTAAATTCATATGAGTATGTGTAATGTCTTTGAAATAGCACCTTCTACATGAAACGTTAACAGGGATTTTTAACTAAAGTAAAAAAAATGAGCATGTCTGAGTAGAATATAAATATTATTTTCATGGAAAGATGCTAAATTTTAAAAGATGCCAAACCGTATTTAGGATGCCAATGGGTATTAAAAGATGACAATTTTTTGGAATTTGTCATCACATTTTTCTAAATAATTTGTTTATTTTCTCGGAAGATAAATAACTTTAACATTCTCACTTTAATTTGATAATGTTTTTTCTCGTACATTTGTGCTGATAAATGTATTGTGAATGTTTTGTTTTCAAGTTTTAGTGAAAACATCGAACAATGTTTATACAAAATCATAAAATGTTGGTCACAGGGTCAAACAGTAATCTATAGGCTACCAGTGACTTACTTACCCCAAATAAATATCCTTGAAACGATATTATTTTCTTCTTTACAAAATATGAACAAAGGCCTCGCTTCACTTTACTATAAACATATTGATAAATTAAACATTATCATTGCACCACATTGACCATTCACATCAATCTCAGAGCCCCACAACATCCTCATGGTGCACATTAATGAGGGGTGTCAAGTACGAGAAGTTTTCTCCCCAAACATTATCTTCTCGAATCTAGATTTCTTGATTTTCGCTTACACAAATAGCCTTCATCTAAACTATAGGCCTACCAGTAACAGAAAAACAGTGTTATCAACAATGCAAACTACCGTGTTATGTCACATTGCAACATTGCGAGAGCAACACCATCAACAAGAAATTAAAATAGTACAGGTTAAAATATCTTACAAAATGTAGAACATTAGAAATCATTGATGTGATTGGAGATGTTTTCAATTATTATTATTACAAGCTAAGCTATAAACCTAATTGGCAAAGCAAGATGCTATAAGCTCAAGGGCTCCAACAGGGAAAAATAGCCCATTGAGGAAAGGAAACAAGGAAATACATAAACTACATTAATAAACAATCAAAATAAGATATTCTAAATATCACAAAATTGTTTTAGTTCAATACTAAAAGACAAACATTATCAGGGTAAATGAAATGCATGAAATCCTTAATTACTGTATTTACATTTGTGCAGGTACAGAAAACATTCAACTACTGCCCTTTAAGCAGCAGTATACATGGATGATAAATTTGCATTTTATTTTATGCAGTTTGACAAAACTATTGAACATTAAAATCAAACTGCCCAAGACGAAAATATATTGTAAAATATTTTATTAGAAATGAATTTTTTTTCTAGTATATATTTCAAAATAACTTATTACTTTTTGTTTTCTCTTCCAAGTTATAAGTTGATACAAAATGACAATGTGGGGGAAAATATAAATCCATTTTTGTTTTTGTGTCGATACAAACGTCACCGTAATGACAACACAATCTAGCCAGGCCTAACGAAAACAAATAAAAGTGAGGCCTATATCTAAAGAAACTAATATATTCATCCCTTGAAGTATAATGGGTGATAGGAATCCCTGAAGACGGGGGGGGGGGGATTTGACCAGTTTAACAGTGGTAAAACAGGATTACCAACACTTAATCTCTCTGAGAAGTGGTTACCAGATAACTGTAATGAAGCCACATGAAAGGAAAAGTGATCTTCCTTTATGGCTTGACAGACCTGTGGCTATAACATATTAATAAAAGTATGCAGTAAAGCTATTTCAAAGTAAAAGCAGATTAAGAGGGCGATAGTTTAATAAAAAGAATTAGGAAAATTACATCAATTTCAATTGTCACAAAAAATCAGAGGAAGTGGCTAAAATATATGACCTATAGGCCTATCCAAAAGAAAATATATAATACCAATGATTTTTTTTTTTATAAATTACGGTGAAAAAAGTATAGCTGAACACTAGAAAAAAATATATTATTGTAATTAGATTTAACTAATGTAAAAGCAGGAACAATCATATGATGTGGGACTATGTACTTCATAATGGAGTAAGAGCCTTTGATAACATAATGACTTTTGAGGAGATTTTTGTGTTTTGAATTCAAATTAAGAATTTAAACAAAAAGGTCTCACAGTGCCATTAGCTAAAAAAAAAAAAAAAAAAAAAAAAAAAAAAAAAAAAAATCTTGAGGTACAGTACATCCGGGAACTGGTGACATATTCAATTCACCGAATAACTAAAATACCATTATATTCTTGACAAATATCCTATAGTAAAACATCAGATGCTTTCATGATGGAATAAATAGGTTTTGATATAATTCAGTCACCTACTAAACATCAATCATACATAAGACCAAGAAAATAAACACTATGATTTTAAAACCGTAGGAACTTAGTGTCATCAAGAATTGTTTTCCTGCCCCAAGTAAACCTGGGTCGTTGCCAGCCCAATGCTTTCTCTCTTATAGAGAAAACAGTAACTTTTTAATAACATATAAGTATTGTCATTAGAACTGGCGTGCTATTTTTTACCCTTTTTGAGTATGGCATTTACAGAAGGGTCTATTATGCAAGTTTGTTTTTACAGGCGACAGGAAATTGTGCTGAAACTGCTAATAGAATATGAACTTTATGACAAGATTATTGATATACATTTATCAAAGTACAACATTCATACAAATATAAGTACCACAGGTGCATTTGCTTACCTTTCAAAGCATGTAGCTCTACAGTGGAACTAGGATGATCACAAAGAATTTTGATGGAAGAGAAATGTTGTTTTGAATCTCCACTAAAAGTAAACAAAGAACTTGAAAATCAAAATTCAAATAAAAGCTTTCTCTTGATACAGGGCATGACTAGGTGATGGAATACCCTTTCAAGGTACTGCATGTTCCAATGATTAGAACTGAAATATATAAAGAGGAGTCTGAGATTGTGTGCAAGAAACAAATTGAAAGGTTGGCAAAATGCAGTAGAAATGTGCTGAGACCACTCATAACAAATACAGTATGAATACGGAAAGTGAAATGGAGTCGAGAATAAAAAAAAAAAATAATACGGAAAGTGGAATGGAGTCGAGAATAAAAAAAATGAATACGGAAAGTGGAATGGAGTCGAGAATAAAAAAAAAATGAATACGGAAAGTGGAATGGAGTCGAGAATAAAAAAAATGAATACGGAAAGTGGAATGGAGTCGAGATTAAGTTTGAATACGGAAAGTGGAATGGAGTCGAGAATAAAACGAAAAAAAGTTTCAGAAATCAGATGGTGTTATCATCAAGAATAACAAATGACATTTACAAATTAATGAAACACAAAACAAAATAATTTAGTTACACAGTAGTGAAATGAAAGTTTGGAGACGACTCAAAACAAATATGAATACGAAAAGTGGAATGGAGTCGAGATTAAGTTTCAAGAATCAGACGATGTTATCATCAAGAATAACAATGACATTTAAAAATCAATGAAATACAAAGCAAACTAATTGATTTACACAGAAGGGAAACAAAAGTTTGGTTAACAGTGATCTCTGATATGTCTAACATTAATCAGCATTGAAAACAAAATATTGAACAAAATTTCATCTGCATTGACCAAATAGGCCTAATCAATTAGTACAGAATTTAAAGTCATTTTTTTTGGCTAAATCTAACATCTATCATAAAAATAATAATTAGGATGCAATGTCTATTAGCATACATAACAGACTCACATTGATCTACTTTCAATACAATATAAACTGTAAGCATGAAAATTACATACTGTACAAAGGACTAGTTCTAATTCTTTCTTAAATGTCTCCAGTAATATATGTATATATTTATTCCTTAAACATTACCTTCATTCATATATAAACTTTTATATATATATATATATATATATATATATATATATACATACTTACATATATATATATATATATATATATATATATATATATATATATATATACATACACACATACATACTTACATATATATATATATGTATATATATATATATATATATATATATACACATACATACTTACATATATATATATATATATATATAATATATATATATATATATATATATATATATATATATATATATATATATATATATATATATATATATATATATATATATATATATATATATTCTCTTATTCATAAGCTCCTTTTGAAAGTTATGAATAAATAATTCACTTTCACATCTCAAGTTTGAGAACCAAAGTATTGGAAATGATCACATTTTACAACACTGAATGAACCCATGTGAAACAATGCCAACCTTAACATATTAATTGGTAATTTTAAATAATTACGAAAACAAATAGTTAGACGTTTTGCATTAAAACCTACTTGCATGTAGTTATTTTTATCATAAAGGTAAACAGTGAGGTACAAAATGCAAAATTTTGATCGTTTTGTTCACATGAACAAAGGTGATTATAAGTTGAACTTAAAGACCTTTGAGAAATATGAGAGATAATATTACCCATTTGTATCGTAAAATATTACTTTTTAAATAAGGAACATAATTGTAATCATCCAAATTAATTTGCATATATTAATGCTTTATGCTTAAATGTTACCTTTCAAATAAATTACACAATTATAATCATCCGAACCAATTTGAACGCATATCTATATTACTAAAAACAAGAAATTTATGTTAACTAATATTTGAAAATGTTAAAAGTTAGGCTATCCTTAAATATTATTTCCATGGTTATGAGACAATTTGAAAAAAAAAGTAAGTTTTCAATTGTAAAATTACCCAATTCTAACATTAGATCTACTGCACAAACAGTAATTTTATCAACTTGAATGCTTTGGAAATAGTGACAATTTAATTTGTAAAAGGCTTCAGAATTATTCTTATAATTTAGTGTTTTACTATGAATATAACTCTACAGCATACCATCTCTAGTATATCTAATAAGCTTTTCTTCATAAATCAAAACTTGTTTGTTTTACATTATGGTCATTAAATTATTTGTATATCTTAGGTTTCCTTGGTTTGCAGGAGCTATGTATTTTTCTCACTAACCCTCTCTCTTCTTTCATGTTAGAACTGAAATGAAAAATTCCCCTTACATCAGCCATGGAAATTAATCACATTACAGTACTTCAATTATCATTTGACTTTTCCTTACCTTTTTGTACATTACCATTATTATTACAACCACTAGCTAAGTTACAATCCTACTTGGAAAAGCAGGATGCTATAAGCCCAAGGGCTCCAACAGGGAAAAATAGCCCAGTGATGAAAGGAAATACAGAAATTGATAGAATAGCTAGCAAAATAACTAAGCCAAAAGAGTGGACGAACATGTTACAGATTCTATGGCACTACTCAAGACTGGAGAACAATGGTTTGATTTTGGAGTGCCCTTCTCCTAGAAGAGCCGCTTACCACAGATAAAAATTGATTAAGAGATAGAATTTAACTCTAATTATGGGAGAAAATTCTACCACCTGATCACTTACTTCTCTTACAGGTCCCCCAAATCACCATTCCTCTTACTATCTTGCATGACCTGGCTTTCTCTGTAATTAGCTGATAAGAGAGATCATCAAATTACGTTCAATTGAGGAAGCTGGAAATTCTTCTTCTTCTTTTCCCACTTTTCATGGCCGGATGCCTTTCCTGCCGCCAACCCTCCCCATTAACCCAGCCACTGAGGGGGGCAAGGCAGCCTCAACTTGGTGCCGGTCCCAAGCCTGGGTAAATGGGGAGGGTTGGTGGCAGGAAAGGCTTCCGGCCATGAAAAATTAGTCAAAACAACTATGGTCAGTGAGTATGATCAGAATGAGGAAGCTGGAAATATTCTTCCTATATATTCAAGGTGAACTTCCATTGTAAATTGCACATTGAAAAATTTCTAAGAAGAAACTCTTAGTGAGGCAAAGAAATGAGGTGACCTAGGATTCTTAAAAATACATAAGCACACTATGACAATACAGCAATGTCTCAAGCCAAGCCCAATTGATTTCAACTGGTGTAAATATTTTAACATTGAGAAAATTCAATTACATATTCCTATTTGATAGCAAACTAGACAATGATCAAGATTATTCTAGCTTTCACGAAGTTACATAAAAAAAATAATTATACAATTAAAGATGACCTTTAAATATTTTTTCATAAAAATGACAAAATGGCTGTGAAAAATAGAAAAGCAATGATACATAATGATATGGAGTTGTGACAATTGTGAAACATGTGTAGCATCATAACAATGATATTATGGTAATAATTACACACACACACACACGCACATATATATATATATATATATATATATATATATATATATATATATATATATATATATATATATATATATATACATACACATATATACATATGGGCTACATACAGACACACACACACACACACACACACATATATATATATATATATATATATATATATATATACATACATATATATATATATATATATATATATATATATATATATATATATATATATATATATATATCAACAAAACAATTAAAAAAGAGAAAAGTAAAGCACCAATTTAAACGTAATCTTTTTCTTCAATGCATTTTCTACCATTATATTAAAACTGCATTCTTGGATTTCTTCCAAACAAAAAGAATTAATGTAAGTCAAGTATAATACATTATTAGCATAAACCATATTCAAAATTATATATATAAAAATAATTTATATACAATTCTTAATTGAACTATGTATAATACATAAATATTTTCTGGTATTAGCAAGCAAAATGTGAAGATAGTGTAGTCTATATTACTTATTCAGATCTACGAAGAAAATAGTTTATAAATACAGATAACTTCACATACAGATTTTAAGGCAACAATGTCAAAGGTCAGAATTCCAAACTAAATTGAGCTCAATTGTTCAATACTATAGACAAGAGTTCAAAATAATAAATTTCAACTTCAATCATTTTATCAGTGCTATTGTATAACTTAATGGGAGACAGAATTTTTTTAAGAAAAAAAAAATATGAAATAAATAAAGCATGAAATTCGAAAGTCTTTCTTTACAAAACTAATTTTAGGAATCAAAACAATATAAAAATAATGGCTAAGTACTGTGCATAATCAGCATTATAATACTATATTCAATACAGTACTGTACAGTACATATTAAAGTACAGTATTCTTGTATGAGAATTTAAAAGCAAATACAGTACATATATACATAAACAGATACATATAAATATAATATACACCAAATATTTACAAACAAAAAGTTTTAGAGATCAGATGAATCACTCAATACACAAAACTCATATATATTGATCGTTCACATCTTGAGATTCTGTGTTTTCCTCATCAGTATCATCAACAATATTATCAGCGAAGCTTTCTTCAGTTTTGTCTATGTTTTCCTTCTCAAGTAAATAGCTATGAAAAACGCCCTCAGATTCTGAAATAGTCTTTACACCTGCACAACCAACATTTTCATTTTCAGGCTGCATCGTAAGAGAATCCTCTTCTTCACCGTGAAATAAATCTGTGAGGGACTTCTTGAAACTTGTGATGAGATTGCTTACAAGCAGAGTTTTACTGGCTCCTTGACTGCTTGTGCTCGATTTCTTTCTAGGCCCTTGGCTGCTTGTGCTTGATTTCTTTCTAGGCCCTTGGCTGCTTGTGCTCGATTTCTTACTAGGTCCTTGACTGCTTGTGCTCGACTTCTTACTAGGTCCTTGGCTGCCTGTGCTTGATTTCTTACTAGATCCTTGGCTGGACATGTCATCGTCATGGATCGATTCGTTTCTGGTCATTCTTTGATGTACTGCCATCTTCCTCATGGGAAACTTTCGCTTAAATGTCATTGGTGAGCCATAGAGAGTATCAACACTGGGTTGCCACATGAATGGTGGTTTGGGTCTCTGGGAGAGCTGGGGCTCAGGGAGGTCCTCCTCTAAGAAAGTGTCCTGCACCTCTGGACACGATGCCGGAGAAGGCTCAGTGGGTGGCGGAGAGGGACATGTTACCCTCACGTCACCGACCGATACAGATCTAATCCGATTATCTTTGATTTCTAGTGTAGTCACTACAATGTCATGATTACTGCTGCTAATCCTCGAGTTGCCAATCAAAATATTGAGATTTGGAGAAGGGTGTATTGTAACGTCCGGTTGTGAAGTACTTATTTTGAAATTATTAGAGAGATGCAGAGTCTGTGGTGTAACTTTGCATGAATCTCTGGCATCCTCATTATCAGTTTCTAGATTAACACCTTGACGATTCAGATCAGAGGAATTGTCTACTGTGGTTAGTTGTATATTAGTCTGCGCCACCTCATTCTCATCTGTTTCCTCTGCCAGTTTATTTAATGAACTTAACACTGAAACATCTCCGTCTAGTTTGTCTTCTGATTTGCAAGAATCACAACACTCAGAACTCTTTTTGACATTCTGGGATATTTGAACTTTAAATGCAGAGTTCATATCTTTATAGCCAACGATATCCCTAAGCTCTTCGTTGTTATATTGCCGATGCACATGGTCCTTCCCTTGGGGGCTTCTTTTCTCTGGAGTACGATCTGCTATGCCGTTTCTAGCAACTCTGGAAATGGGAGAGAAGTTTCCAGCCGCGGTTTGGGGTTGTCTTTGAATCCCATGGAAGGACAGATTTTGCATTGTATTCCTCCCTGAAAAAAAAAAAAATAACACAAATTTATCCTTTGCAATTTAAATCATGTGAATGGGTGTGTACGCTGCATGTGGTCACTTATGTTTATAAAAGGTTACCTTTTATTATTATTATTATTATTATTATTATTATTATTATTATTATTATTATTATTATTATCAATATTATTATTATCATCAGTATTATTATTATTATTATTATTATTATTATTATTACTTGCTAAGCTACAACCCTAATTGGAAAAGCAGGATGCTATAAGCACAGGGGTTCCAACAGGGAAAATAGCCCAGTGAGGAAAGGAAACAAAAAATAAATAAATTTAAGAACAGCAACAACATTAAACCAAATATCTATGTAAACTAAAAACTTTAACAAAACAAGAGCAAGAGAAATAAGATAGAATAGTGTGTGCTCGAGTGTACCCGCTTAGCTTTTAATGTTAACAGGGATATTTCTGAGTGAGCCGAATGAAACCTAGACTGATTAAATTCTAAAAAGATAAACTTTCTTCCTATCTTTTTGTTTTCTTCTGATTATGAGATGCTAAGCCTTTTATGTTCATACATTTATTCATACAGTACTTCTTTTTTAAAGTGTCATAGTAAAAATGTATAACCTTCAGGCTTGCTCCATGAGAAAGTGCATGATATATATATATATATATATATATATATATATATATATATATATATATATATATACATATATATACATATATATGTATATATATATACATACACATATACATAAATATACATACATACATATATATATATATATGTATGTATATATACATATATATACATATATATATATATATATATATATATATATATATATATATATATACATATACATAAATATACATACATATATATATATATATATATATATATATATATATATATATATATATATATACATATATATACTCATCACATATTTCAGGATCAGTACAAAAAAGTGAGCAAATTTAACTGTTCCATTAGTTAAGAATTCCAAATTTATGGACTAACGTACCATGACTTCCCAAAGACTGTTTACATGGTAATTCTTAAAAGTATTAAATTTCAATAACCAGTATAGTTAAAATGATCAATGAGAAAGTCTGAATAGTTTATTGTTATTTATCGTACAAATGTCAGTTTAAAATTCAATAATCATAATAAATAACGGTCTTACCGAGACATTAAGTTTAATTCATTGTAATATGCCTTTGGTGATACATTATACATAAGTAATTACGAACATACTGACATACCAACAAAGCTCCTATGTAATAATGACTGGCGGAAAGAGTACACCATTCTTCCCATAGTACTATAACGGCTGTCCCGTCGTCCATAAATCGAACCTGAAATAAATAAAGAAACAAGTAGAATATGCACCAATTATCGAGAGGTGGGGTGTGCTATCATTGAAATTTATATGATAATAGACAAATTGAGTTTCTTTATTTAGGCTACCATGATGAAGCACTTGCATGTAGAAGTTAAAAAATAAAAATGGCGAACTACTTTTTGATGTACTTCCACTTCTGCACGAAGAAGATAATAGGAAACGTGCAGTTTAAGAAAGAAGGAATAGAGAAAAGAAAAGAATATATTTATCAGATGTGGAAAAAAAGATAAAAAAAAAAAAGAATTAGAATAAAGAAAACCAAAGAGGTGCCGATGGAAAGGCGAATCCCTCCGCCCAACAACTGAACTGAACAATTTATAAATGTGGTGTTCTGATGAAGTGTTTGACTAAAATACTTATAAAAACATTTTTCATATATGGAAGTATGATTGGAATAATCAATTATCCTATGGTTAAAAGTAGCCATATATCCTTAAGTACGAGTGTACCACCAGAGATACGCGTTTGAAAATATGAATGATTCTACCCGCCACTCTGTAAACTTTTATGGTATGACTACGTGCTATAATTTGAAAGGTGGAACACGTTTTTTATTCTCTTAATTCAAAATAAACTATTAAGAATTCCTTTTAAATTTTTGAATAGTGTATCAGAGAATGGCAGCCAATACTGAAAAGAGTTGTAGCTTTATTGATTGCCTACAGACAGAAAAACAAATCCACAGACAATGGAATAATAAGAGAAAAAATTGATGTTCTATCATGAAAATCATTGTGAAATCGCGTGTATGCTGTGCCATCACACAATTCCTCGAGAAAGTACACCATTCTAGTGAAATATTGAAGAAATTATCCTAGACAATATAATAATAGATAATTTCATAAACCAGTATCACCTTGGTGCAAGAAAGGAAAGGTTATTTATCTTAAGAAAAACATAAAAATAAAAATAAATAAATAAAATTATTGAAGAATAATCATCTACAGAAATGAGCAAGTACCTCAGGTACTCAAAGGGTTTATCAGTCATTGATTCTTTTTAGTTTTTTTAATAATAATTGTTATAGCATATGGATAATTTTATAAACACACAGGATGGGCACTTGAAGATATATATATATATATATATATATATATATATATATATATATATATATATAAGGAAAAAACACACAGATGAGTAGTTATACATCTCTCTATGGCATTTGTCCAGAGAGCTTCCAAAGATTTAATTGTGTTATAAAGAAAGGGTGACTACATTTCTATTATCAAAGAGCTCTTAAAATAAGATGGGAGACTGCTAAAGAAACGTCATTGCTGATTTAGATTTTAGAGTGGATCTGCATTAATATATATAATAAAGCATAAAAAGTTCTACCGTTTGTCTAAAATGAAAGTTAACCTTGAAAGATATTTTTGCTATGCGGGGCTGCAAAGATTCCGGGCAAAATAAGCCCCACCCCCTGATGACTTCATAGTCAATCACGTTGCCTACCGCGTTAGCAGCGGTCGCAACACATCCTCTTACAAATTTCAAACTACAGTATACTTTGTTCGTTGGTTTTAGATTGAGCTCAGCCATAAAATACGGAGACCATGGGCTCTTGTGTTAGCAGCCCATAACTTTCTATACTATCTTATAATTACTTTAAGGGGATGTGTTGGGACCGCTGCTAATGCAGGAGATATGATTGGCCATGACGTCAACAAGGGGTGGGGCTTATTTCACCCGGAATCTCTGTGGCGACTGTGATTCAGTATAAAAATCTTTTACTGACTTGATGGGGTTGGGAGAATACTGCATGGTTACAAAACCTAGTACAGTATTGACCTCTCAAGGGTTTAGGTTACTTATTCCATGAGAGAGTCCTTATAATTCCACCGATTAATCACTTCTCTTCACAACGACATTATTTTGTTGCTCTATTTTATAACCCTGTAAATGTGAAGTGAGACTACAATAGCATATGAGTGAGTGCATTATGTGCAAAGTATTTACAAAACGTCAGGTGCCTAGACAATTGAATGGAATTTTATATCAAGTCGAAAAACTAACTTCTACAGTTTTATAGAAATGAAACCTTATTCTATTACACATTGGGTCATTAATTAGGGTGGAATCTAGAAAAAAAATGGCTATCCAATCACACGTATTTAGCAAGGCTAGAATAAGATAGGTATAGTGCAACACATGTAAATGCATACGCAAGTTATTGGATTATGAATCTATATACAAATACTCCATCTTTTTCCCACAAGCATTTCTATCAGTTGTCTCTTGTGTGATAGAATGCCCGTCAGAAGAGATCATGCTATACTCTCAAAGTTAGTGTTATTGAGGGTACAGTTATCATTGGTCGACATCTGATAACACAACACGGTGTGTAATTTGTCTTATTTACACAGTAGAAATAATTGCAAAACAAACTGCAGTCTAAACTGCATTTAGTAGAAGATAAACATCATGTCAACACAACCATGCACACTACATTGCATGCAGAGCCTTAAGATGATTTACCACTCCGCTTGCGTGCAATGTCGGCCCCTTTAAAATTCGTTGGTTTTTGGCAAGCTAATCTCTGTCAATGGTGTTTCGGTCTTCTTTTGAGAGCCTTCACGCATGTCTGTGAATTCTGAAAGACATTGGATACGAGGTACATGGTGTGTAAGACGAAATTCAAAACACAGATGTCTGTGAATTCTGAAAGACATTGGATACGAGGTACATGGTGTGTAAGACGAAATTCAAAACACAGATGTCTGTGAATTCTGAAAGACACTGGATACGAGGTACATGGTGTGCAAGACGAAATTCAAAACACAGATGTCTGTGTATTCAGAAAGACATTGGATACGAGGTACATGGTGTGCAAGACGAAATTCAAAACACAGATGTCTGTGTATTCAGAAAGACATTGGATACGAGGTACATGGTGTGCAAGACGAAATTCAAAACACAGATGACTGTGAATTCTGAAAGACACTGGTTACGAGGTACATGGTGTAAGACGAAATTCAAAACACAGATGTCTGTGTATTCAGAAAGACATTGGATACGAGGTACATGGTGTGCAAGACGAAATTCAAAACACAGATGACTGTGAATTCTGAAAGACATTGGTTACGAGGTACATGGTGTGTAAGACGAAATTCAAAACACAGATGTCTGTGTATTCAGAAAGACATTGGATACGAGGTACATGGTGTGCAAGACGAAATTCAAAACACAGATGACTGTGAATTCTGAAAGACATTGGTTACGAGGTATATGGTGTGTAAGACGAAATTCAAAACACAGATGTCTATGTATTCAGAAAGACATTGTATAGGAGGTACATGGTGTGCAAGACGAAATTCAAAACACAGATGTCTGTGAATTCTGAAAGACATTGGATACGAGGTACATGGTGTGTAAGACGAAATTCCATACACAGATGTCTGTGAATTCTGAAAGACATTGGATACGAGGTACATGGTGTGTAAGACGAAATTCAAAACACAGATGATTGTGAATTCTGAAAGACATTGGATACGAGGTACATGGTGTGCAAGACGAAATTCAAAACACAGATGACTGTGAATTCTGAAAGACATTGGATACGAGGTACATAGTGTGTAAGACGAAATTCAAAACACAGATATCTGTGTATTCAGAAAGACATTGGATACGAGGTATATGGTGTGCAAGACGAAATTCAAAACACAGATGACTGTGAATTCTGAAAGACATTGGATACGAGGTACATGGTGTGTAAGACGAAATTCAAAACACAGATGTCTGTGTATTCAGAAAAACATTGGATACAAGGTACATGGTGTGTAAGACGAAATTCAAAACACAGATGTCTGTGTATTCAGAAAGACATTGGATACGAGGTACATGGTGTGCAAGACGAAATTCAAAACACAGATGACTGTGAATTCTGAAAGCCATTGGATACGAGGTACATGGTGTGTAAGACGAAATTCAAAACACAGATGTCTGTGTATTCAGAAAGACATTGGATACAAGGTACATGATGTGTAAGACGAAATTCAAAACACAGATGTCTGTGTATTCAGAAAGACATTGGATACGAGGTACATGGTGTGCAAGACGAAATTCAAAACACAGATGACTGTGAATTCTGAAAGCCATTGGATACGAGGTACATAGTGTGTAAGACGAAATTCAAAACAAATATGTCTGGGAATTCTGAAAGACCTTGGATACGAGGTACATAGTGTGTAAGACGAAATTCAAAACACAGATGTCTGTGTATTCAGAAAGACATTGGATACGAGGTACATGGTGTGCAAGACGAAATTCAAAACACAGATGTCTGTGTATTCAGAAAGACATTGGATACGAGGTACATGGTGTGCAAGACGAAATTCAAAACACAGATGACTGTGAATTCTGAAAGACACTGGTTACGAGGTACATGGTGTAAGACGAAATTCAAAACACAGATGTCTGTGTATTCAGAAAGACATTGGATACGAGGTACATGGTGTGCAAGACGAAATTCAAAACACAGATGACTGTGAATTCTGAAAGACATTGGTTACGAGGTACATGGTGTGTAAGACGAAATTCAAAACACAGATGTCTGTGTATTCAGAAAGACATTGGATACGAGGTACATGGTGTGCAAGACGAAATTCAAAACACAGATGACTGTGAATTCTGAAAGACATTGGTTACGAGGTATATGGTGTGTAAGACGAAATTCAAAACACAGATGTCTATGTATTCAGAAAGACATTGTATAGGAGGTACATGGTGTGCAAGACGAAATTCAAAACACAGATGTCTGTGAATTCTGAAAGACATTGGATACGAGGTACATGGTGTGTAAGACGAAATTCCATACACAGATGTCTGTGAATTCTGAAAGACATTGGATACGAGGTACATGGTGTGTAAGACGAAATTCAAAACACAGATGATTGTGAATTCTGAAAGACATTGGATACGAGGTACATGGTGTGCAAGACGAAATTCAAAACACAGATGACTGTGAATTCTGAAAGACATTGGATACGAGGTACATAGTGTGTAAGACGAAATTCAAAACACAGATATCTGTGTATTCAGAAAGACATTGGATACGAGGTATATGG
>NC_090750.1:83549446-83564446 GCF_036898095.1 Palaemon carinicauda
ATAAAGAAGTTACAGTACTTCTATATAGATATGTCAGAGTGCTACTCTATTGATAAGTTACAGTGCTTCTCTGTAGATAAGTTACAGTGCTATTCTACAGATAAGTTACAGTGCTACTCTATAGATAAGTTACAGTGTTACTTTATATGTAAGTTACAGTGCTACTCTATAAGTAAGTTACAGTGCTACTCTGTAGATAAGCTACAGTGCTATTCTACAGATAAGTTACAGTGCTTCTCTACAGATAAGTTACAGTGCTACTCTGAAGAGAAGCTACAGTGCTATTCTACAGATAAGTTACAGTGCTTCTCTACAGATAAGTTAGAGTGCTACTCTACAAATAAATTACAGTGCTCTTCTATAGATAAGTCACAGTGCTACTCTATATGTAAGTTACAGTGCTACTCTATAAGTAGGTAAGTTACAGTGCTACTCTATAGGTAAGTTACAGTGCTACTCTATAGGTAAGTTACAGTGCTACTCTTTGGGTAAGTTACAGTGCTACTCCGTTACAATGCTACTCTGTAGATAAGTTAAAGTGCTACTCTGTAGAGAAGTTACAGTGCTACTCTACAGATAAGTAACAGTACTACTCTGTAGAAAAGTTAGTGCTACTCTATAGGTAAGTTACAGTGCTACTATACAGATATGAAAATCCGAAATATATCAAAGTTATCAGTTTACCCTGAAATAGAGAATTCATTTACCTATATCTACATGTAAAAAGTAGCTGATTTAAAATAAAGTTATTTTTATCTAAAATTTGTCTTTACTTATTCTTAAAATCTGAACAGGAAGGAGAACCTCAAAATTATCGTGCCCGGAATATATAAAAATGTGGTCATACAACCTAAAGATTCATTTCAGAACATCGAATTGGATACCGGGATGAAAAATGTAAATGATGAACTCTAAGTTTTAAGTTTTCTTTCATTGAAATACACAAATGATCTTATTTCGATGTCACGATTTTTTTGTGTGACTTCTAAGTACATTATTTTTCGAAAACTGAAGGATGTTTCATCATACTACCTACACAGCAATGATCAAAATGCAATGAAAGAGCCCATAGATAACATAATTAACTGATTAAACAAGAAAAGCACTCTAAGAGTGCAGACCTCCACCACGGCAGCTTATTTCTTGAAACTAGCTTGCCTTTCCCAGAATCAAGTTAGACCGTAAGCGTATTTGAAGTGTGTGTGACAACCATGTGCTAACTTGAGGTTAAGGTTAGGTTTAATTCGGTCGACCTTTTGCTCGACCTTGACCTTTGACCTAGGACTTTCAAAATTGAATCAATTCCACGTCTCAACATAACAATTAATCCCTGAAAGTTTCAATACTCTATGAGCAAAATTGTAGCCAAGATGTTGTTCAAACAAACAGACAAACAGGGTGAAAACATAACCTCCTACCAACTTCGTTGGCTGAGTATTACACTCCATAAAATAAAGGAAAACCTTTTGCCGATATATATATATATATATATATATATATATATATATATATATATATATATATATATATATATATATATATATATATACGCACACGCACACATACAAACATCTCAAACCCTAAAGAAAAATTCCTTGTTTCACGACCAAAAAATCTCATTAAGTTTTGCTAGTAACATTTTGAGAGATCTTTTGGCATAAAATAAATAAAATAAAACAGGACTGATCATCCTCAGCACAACCTTACTGGCGGTGGCAATTCTATTATCTTAACCGGATGGACATTCGTCATCTTCTTAAAAAAAAAAAAAAAAAAAAAAAAAAAAAAAACCATAGGTGACTAAGATAAGGCTGAAAGTAAATTGCTCAAAAGCGATTTCCTGCAGTTTTTGAAGATCCACTTGGTTAAAGTTAACTTATGAATGGCAAAGGACAAGAACATTTTCTACAGACTGACCATATATACATATAATCAGCGCTCAAGCCTTTTCTCCACAAATAGGACCAGGGAGGACCTGGCAATGGCTGCTAATGATTCAGCAGGTAGATCTAGAGGCTTACCCAAATCCCCCAGTTCTTGCTCACAAGGATGGTAAGGTTGCAGACACTACAAGAAACTATAGACCTTGAGCAGGTCTTGAACTCCCGTCCAACAGAATTATAGGTAGGAACGTTTCGAATAGGTTACTAAAACCCTTATGTTATAAGCATTTGGAATTGAAAGAACAGTGCAGTACCGATTCTTTTAGTATCGAAGAGCAATGGTGTTGGACATCAGGACATGAAACGACAAATAAAATCGTGATAATACGAATATTCAATACTAAGGAAATATTTCCTTTTGCCTTGGGAAGGGTGAAGCCAGCTAGACTCGGACCTTTGAGCATTGAGCAATCGTCACCAGGGAAGAGGGTTAGCTTTGAAGTGAGCGATTTGCCCAGATAATTTCATTGATTGATTGATTGATTAGATAAGGAGTTTTTTGTCATCATGACATCTAAGGTTATTGACGCCGAATCACATAATTTGAGTAAACAATGTGTTGATAGTTTAATATTTTATACCCTACATCCCGTATACCACATCATCATTATAATAATGCACCAATGAACTTCTATTGCATGTCATTTCACATATTTCATTGTCACCAATCACTTCTGAAACAATATAGATTATGTTAACTGATGATGCATTTTAAATTTCCAACCTTGAACTAATATAATTGATATAGGTTATGATGGTGAAGATTTGATCAAATTTTCACCACCATAACATTTATATTTAAGTGTAGTTCCTAAACTCAATGTAGTCCTGAAGAAAGGTCACTAAGTGATCAAAAACACATTTCGATACCAAACAATAAATGGAGAAAAGTAATGTATTTCTGCTGTTACCCTGAAAACTATCTGCAGGACGATCTGTCCGAGGAGAAGCTGTCTTCAATTTTGGACACCGATGTCTATTCATTATATATGTATGTGTGTGTGTGCGTGTATATATATATATATATATATATATATATATATATATATATATATATATATATATATATATATATATATATAAATATTTCTACCTAATACTTGGGATCGAACCCTAGCCCATTCAAATGAAATGCTTCCAACCATGCCAGTAGAGCGACCTGGCCTATATATATATATATATATATATATATATATATATATATATATATATATATATATATATATATATATATATACACACACACACACATATATATCTATATATATATATATATATATATATATATATATATATATATATCTATATCTATATATATATATATATATATATATATATATATATATATATATATATATATATATATAATCCCTTTTTTCTAAAAAGGAAAGTATTTAATAAGATGGTCCTAACATTATTAACTTAAGCATCAGAAACTTGGAGCCTTACCAAAGGCCTTACAACATAAGCTGATTATAGCTTAAAAGAGCTATGGAAAGAATGATGATAATAATAATAAAAATAAGAGACATAAATAGAGCAACATCGATACGAGAGCAAACTAAAGTAAAAGATATTCTAACATGTAAGAAAGAGGAATGGACATGGGCAGGACATATAATGAGAATGTCAGACAATAGATGGACATTAAGAATTGTAGAATGTGTCCCTAGAGATTGTGAAAGAAGCAGGGGAAGGAAGAGAACACGAACTTATACAGTGGCATGTCTGGGGTCTTTGTTCTATATATATATATATATATATATATATATATATATATATATATATATATATATATATATATATATGTATATATATACATACATATATATATATATATGTATATATATATATGTATACATACATACATATACATATATATATATACATATATATTTATATACATACATATTATATATATATATTTATATATATATTATATATATATATATATATATATATATATATATATATATATATATATTTACATATATAGTTTAACTGGGCTCCACAATGCACTTTTTATTTATATATATTCATATATATACATATACTCCTTAGTTTGCAATTTGGTTTTCGTAAAGGCCTTGGAGCATGTGATGCCCTTCTCAAAATCTCCAATGCTGTACAGAAATCCCTTGATTGTGGTCGGGAAGTTTGTATGATTGGCCTTGATTTTAGTGCTGCCTTTGACCGTGTTAATCATGAGGCCCTTGTTTTCAAACTGAAACAGTTGGGAGTGGGTGGGTCGATTCTTAGCATTATTATTGATTTTTTAAGTAATAGATCTCAAAGAGTTGTTGTTGATGGGCACCATAGTGATTATAGGAATGTGATATCCGGTGTTCCACAGGGTAATGTTCTTGGCCCATTACTTTTCATACTATATACACATGACATGTGGTTTGGCCTAGAAAACAAGCTTGTTGCATATGCAGATGATGCTACTCTCTTTGCATCAATTCCATCCCCTGAATGTAGATCTAGGGTTGGTGAATCCCTTAATAGAGATTTAGCTAGAATTAGTGCATGGTGCAAATTATGGGGTATGAAGTTGAATCCTAACAAAACTCAAAGTATGATTGTAAGTAGGTCAAGGACGGTGGCTCCTCAACATCCGGATCTCAGTATTGATAATGTTTCTTTAAATATGTATGACTCTTTCAAAATTTTAGGTGTGATTCTCGACAGTAAATTTACTTTTGAGAAACATATAAGGTCTGTGTCTTCTTCAATTGCACAAAAAATAGGCTTATTGAGAAAGTCTTTCAAGATTTTCGGTGATCAATCTTTTCTGAAGAAGTGTTTTAATTCTTTCATTCTACCTTGTTTTGAGTATTGTTCTCCTGTCCGGTCTTCAGCTGCTGATTCTCATCTTAATTTGTTGGACAGAAATTTACGGTCTATTAAATTTTTCATTCCTGATCTAGATATTAATCTCTGGCACCGTCGTTCAATTAGTTCATTATGCATGTTGCATAAGATTTTTCATAACTCTGACCATCCTTTACATTCAGATCTCCCTGGACAATTCTATCCTGTTCGTAATACTAGGCAGGCAGTTAATTCTAATAGCCAGGCCTTCTCCATCCCGAGGCTCAATACTATGCAGTACTCTAGAAGTTTTATTCCAGCTGTTACCAAGTTGTGGAATGATCTTCCTAATCGGGTGGTTGAATCAGAACTTCAAAAGTTCAAAGTTGGAGCAAATGCTTTTTTGTTGACCAGGCGGACATGAGTCTTTTTATAGTTTATTTATGACATATTTGTTTTTGATGTTGTTAATAGTTTATATATGACATGTCTGTTTTGACGTTGTTACTTATTTTAGAATGATTTATTGTTAATTTGTTCTCTTCATTTATTTATTTCCTTATTTCCTTTCCACACTGGGCTATTTTTTCCTGTTGGAGCCCCTGGGCTTATAGCATCTTGCTTTTCCAACTAGGGTTGTAGCTTGGATAGTAATAATAATAATAATAACATGTGTGTATATATATATATATATATATATATATATATATATATATATATATATATATATATATATATATATGTATATACGTACGTTTAACTGGGCTCCACAAGGCACTAGAAGAGTTGGAAGACCCAGACCTACATGGCTGAGGACTACGAAGCGTGAAGTAGGTGATGATGAATGGAGATGTATTGAATTAAAAGCTCAAGATAGGGACGACTAATGAAATCTAACCGAGACCCTTTGCGTCAATATGGGTAGGAGGAGATGATATACATATACATATATATATATATATATATATATATATATATATATATATATATATATATATATATATATATATATATATATATATATATATATACACAGTATATATATACATATATATATATATATATATATATATATATATATATATATACACAGTATATATATACATATATATATATATATATATATATATATATATATATATATATATATATATATATATATACACAGTATATATATACATATATATATATATATATATATATATATATATATATATATATACATATATATATATATATATATATATATATATATATATATATATATATATATATATATATATATATACATATATACATCCATCGCCTTCGAAAAAAATTTAGAAAGTAATAATTCTATTGGAAAAATTATGTGAATATTCCATCATTATTGATTATCTAAAATTAATTCTTCAGAAAGGTACTCGTGAAATACGTTTTTTCGAGACGTATTTTCTGTTTCAAACGGCTTTGATATCGATTCGTACCGGAAATGGGTTGTTTTAAATCCCAAACCTGAAAAAATAAGTCGAAGCCCTCGGTTATTTCAATGCGGTTTGCTGAAAACGTCAATTACCCTTCGCCCGAGTTCGATCAGCGAGTGCGCTGCAGGCGTTGATTAATAATAAAAGTAATAAATTATAGTATTAATTATCTTCTCATCTTCCTATTCAGTCTCTTAACCTCTCCTTCAAATTGCAAATCCGAGCGTTGAACGACTTCAGAACTTTCAGACTCAAATCCATAAATCAAATCGTGTAGTTTATTATTATTATCATTACTATTATCATCATTATCATCATCATTATCATCATCATTATCATTATTATTATTATTATTATGATGATGATGATGATGATGATGATGAGTTACTACGATTTATTGAAACGAAAGAAGAATTTTTCGCGAGTCCTAAACGGCTTCGTAAGAAATTCTTCACGGATCTCCGAATGCCTTCAGAAGAAATGGCCATAGACTTTGCATGGAGTTCTGAATGACTCCAGAACAGATTCTTCCTGGAGCTCCCTGAACGGCACCTGAAGAAAATTTTCCGGGATCTTCCAAAGGCTTTAGAAGACATAGCCGTAGACTTTGCATAGAGTTCTGAATGACTCCAGAACAGAATCTTCCCAGAGCAGTTCTGAACGACTCCGCCCGAGCTTCAAATGACTTCTGAAGACCTGATCTCCTTTTTTTCAAACTAAGCATGCAACGCAGTGAATATTGTTAATGACTATTTTTGGAACAGGGAGCTGACTGTGAGAATTGCGTATTACAACTACAGGTACAGGATCGACAGGAGGCTCTTCGGAACACCATCTACAGCTGGTTTTGGTGGTTGCTGCAGAAGTTGTTGAGCTTTGAAGAACATAATGTACGCGCCTTGAACGATCCTTTGCTTGGGCTTTTGCAAAGATGTCCTATAATTGGAGACTATTGGAAATAAGGAAATAAGGACGGAGACAGAATGGTTCAACTAAACGGTGAGCGACGTGTGGTTCTTCAACAGGATAGTCCCAAAATTCGTTTACTTTAGCGTGATGACGTATGCGGAGAAAATTTATTGCATTCCTGTCTCTACCCATCGCCCCGATGGACAAAGACATGGATGCCATCGATTTCTCTGAGGAATCTGACGATCTGAGGACACACGGCACTGAAATCTCTTTTGAAATCTAAAAGGAAACTGACGAACTAAGAAAGAATACGATGAAATCTCGAAGGAAATTGACGAACTAAGGAAAGTGGAAGATGAAATATCAAAGGAAAACGAAAAACTAAAGATCTTTAAAAACTATAACAGACAGATTTGAACAGCAGAGCCTTTAAACGAACACGTAAAATAGCCTTTAATGCTAGAGGTAAATCACCTTGAAATAGATGTAAAAAAGCTGCTAATGCGAGAAATAAGGCATCTCAAAATAGAGGCAAAAAAACTCTTAATGCTAAAAATAAGGCAGATGAAAATCGAGGTAAAAAAGCCCCTAATGCTATAAATAAGGCATCTAAAAATAGAGGTCAAAGAGCCTCTAATGCTAGAAATAAAGCACCTCAAAATCGAGGTAAAAAAAAAAGCCCCTAATGCTTTATATAAGGCTCCTAAAAATAGAGGTCAAAAGCCCCTAAAGCTTTATATAAGGCTCCTAAAAATAGAGGTCAAAAGCCCCTAATGCTTTATATAAGGCTGCTAAAATTAGAGGTCAAAAGCCCCTAATGCTTTATGTAAGGTTCCAAAAAATAGAGGTCAAAAGCCCCTAATGCTTTATGTAAGGCTCCTAAAAATAGAGGTCAAAAGCCCCTAATGCTTTATGTAAGGGTACAAAAAATAGAGGTCAAAAGCCCCTAATGCTTTATGTAAGGCTCCTAAAAATAGAGGTCAAAAGCCCCTAATGCTTTATGTAAGGCTCCTAAAAATAGAGGTCAAAAGCCCCTAATGCTTTATGTAAGGCTCCTAAAAAATGTCAAAAGCCCCTAATGCTATAAATAAGGCACCTAAAAAAAATGGTCAAAGAGCCTCTAATGCTAGAAGTAATGCACCTTAAAATAGAGGTAAAAAAGTCCCTAATGCAGTATATAAGGCTCCTAAAATAAGAGGTCAAAAAGCCCCTAATGCTATAAATAAGGCACCTAAAAATAGAGGTCAAAGAGCCTCTAATGCTAAAAGTAATGCATTTCAAAATCGAGGTAAAAAAAGCCCCCAATACTATAAATAAGGCATCTAAAAAAGGATGTCAAAGAGCCTCTAATGCTACAAGTAATGCACCTCAAAATCAAGGTAAAAAAGACTAACGCTATATATAAGGCACCTAAAAATAGAGGTCAAAAAGCCCCTAATGCTTAATATAAGGCTCCTAAAAATAGAGGTCAAGGAGCCTCTAATGCTAGAAGTAATACACCTTAAAATCGAGGTCAAAAAGCCCCTAATACTATATGTAAAGCTCCCAAAAATAGAGGTAAAAAAGCCCCTAATGCTATAAATAAGCCCCTAAAGCTAAAGTTAAGGCACCTAAAAACAGGGGTAAAAATGATCCTAATGCTAGAGATAAGGCACCTCAGAATGTAGGTAGAAAAACCCAATAATGATAGAGATAAGGCACCTGGCACCTCAAAATCAGAGGTCAAAAAGCCCCTAATGCTAGAGACAAGGCACCTAAAAGTAGAGGTAAAAATGCTCCTAATGTTAGAGGTAGGGCACCTAAAAATTGAGGTAAAAAAGCCCCTAATGCTAGAGATAAGGCACCTCAAAATCAGAGGTTAAAAAGTCCCTAATGCTATAGATTAGGCTCCTAAAAATAGAGGTAAAAAGCTCCTAATGCTAGAGATAAGGCACCTCAAAATAAGAGGTCAAAAAGGCCCTAATGCTAGAGATAAGGCCCCTCAAATTAAGAGGTAAAAAAGCCCCTAAAGCTAGAGATAAGGCACCTCAAAATATTAGGTCAAAAAGCACCTAATGCTAGTGATCAGGCACCTCGAAATAGAGGTCATAAAGCCCGTAACGTTAAAGTTAAGGCACCTAAAATAGAGGTAAAAAAGCCCCTAGAGCTAGAAATAAGGCACCTAAAAATAGAGGTAAAAAAGGCCCTAATGCTAGAGATAAGGCACCTCAAAATAGAGGTAAAAAAGCCCCTAGTGCTAGAAATAAGGCACCTAAAAATAGAGGTAAAAAAAGGCCCTAATGCTAGAGATAAGGCACCTCAAAATAGAGGTAAAAAGCCCCTAGTGCTAGAAATAAGGCACCTAAAAATAGAGGTAAAAAAGGCCCTAATGCTAGAGATAAGGCACCTCAAAATAGAGGTAAAAAAGCCCCTATTGCTAGAAATAAGGCACCTAAAAATAGAGGTAAAAAAGGCCCTAATGCTAGAGATAAGGCACCTAAAAATAGAGGTCAAAAAGCTCCTAATGCTAGACATAAGGCACCTCAACATAGAGGTAAAAATCCCCTAATGCTAGAGATAAGGCACCTCAAAATCAGAGGTTAAAAAGCACTCAATGCTATAAATTTGGCTCCTAAAAATAGAGGTAAAAAGTTCCTAATGCAAGAGATAAGGCACCTCAAAATATTAACTTAAAAAGCCCCTATTGCAAAGCTCATAACGTTAAAGTTAAGGCACCTAAAATAGAGGTAAAAAAGCTCCCAATGCTAGAGATAAGGCACCTAAAAATAGAGGTCAAAAAGCTCCTAATGCAGTCTAACACAAAAGCTGACACTGTCAAAATCTTGACTTTTTTTTCTGACCCCGGCCCTTACTAGAATCGGACTCAAAAATATTGATATTTTTTAAGTAAATCTCATTTATCTTCTATAATTCTAGTTGGCAAGTTTCTCTTTGCCTTATTCATAGTATATATTATATAATCTATTTTTCGTATGTCATCTCCTTTCCCTCCATTTATTTCTTTAATAACTAACATTCAAAATGATACGGAATACTTGTATTATAAAAAAAAAAATTCTTTGTAAACTATTCCACCATTTAAGGGGCCTTGCAGTTTAAATAAGAGAAATTAGTTCGAATATCAAAAGCGTACCTTTCATGTCAATTTCAGTACATTGTGTGTGTGTGTGTGTGTGTGTGTGAGAGAGAGAGAGAGAGAGAGAGAGAGAGAGAGAGAGAGAGAGAGAGAGAGAGATAGAGAGAGAGAGAGAGAGAGAGAGAGAGAGATTCTGCTTTCACAACGACTCGGTCTAATAAACACATGCAATGATGAATGTTGTTATCCCCTCTACTTGAACTCGTTTCCCCAGTCCCTTCAATGTTCTCACGGGGATTTGTACCTAAACCGGTTTCCAGTACAGAAGATGCTTCGGAAGCTTCCTCGCGCGCAAGCTCTCTAGTAATGCATTGCAACCACAAATGAGGATGATGTTTATTACAACAAGAATTTCTCTTGAAATAACGGATTTGTTTTCTTAAGTAAGAAGTCTGACGAGATGGGCATCTTAATATTCCTACATAACCCCTGTACCAACCGTGTGTCAGACGATCGTACATAGTAACGACATATCATTATGTGTATATATTATGCTTGTATCTTCGCTCTCCCCTCGCACTAAAAAGAACCTGAATAAACATGTATCTTTTTCTCACCGTTAACTGTTAACCGGTGTGGTATCAGTTGGACAAGAAATTTCCTGTTGCATTGAACCTGAAATAATGTATGTGTTTTTCTCACCGTTAACTGTTAACCAGTACGGTGTCGGTTGAACAAAACATTTCCCGTTGCATTGAATTTTTGTATATAAAGGCGAGTGTCTAATAAAGTTACTCAGTTGCTTTCATCCTGTCTTTGAGTCACAACCTTCTCTCGGCTCGTCACACCCCGGTACACTTCCCATAAAATGCAGAAGAAATGCAGAAGAAAGTTTTTGACCTGACAAATTGACTTTGGTTTAATCTTAAAATTGAGGGTAACAACTCATCCCCATAGATTTCCCAAACACGAGAGGTATAAAAACTCCATAAAACTTACATTAGTGAAATAAAAATAAGAACTTACGACCATTAAATAATGCATCCAAATATAATAATAGATATATGATCTCCGTAAGTGGCAGGAATACCCAAAACTAATGGACTGAGCGACAGTTAATAGCAGGTGACGATGTGACATGTTGGATTACATTTTTATTACACCGAATGACAATTCATGTTCTTTAGTTAAAATTTAAATTGGGTGACGACTTTAATAATATATATATATATATATATATATATATATATATATATATATATATATATATATATATATATATATATATATATATATATATATATATATATATATATATATATATATATATATGAAAAATTTTAAGTAATTTTTATTTTTCCTAACATACTTACCGAGAATTACCTCTTCGGAGGGTCCTTGGACCTCTCTCAATCTCGACCAAGATTTCCCGCGCTACCCCCCCTATCTCGCTCCCGATAGTTCCTACCCCCGCCGCCAGGATAATTCCTGCGGCCCGGATTAGGGCAGGTCACTGCTTTTCCCGGGTCAGGATCTCATTAAGTCCTCCGTTTAGCCCGACTCGGCAATAGAAGAATGGCACTCGGGGACGGAAGGGAGGGCCATTACTCAGAGGTAATTCTCGGTAAGTATGTTAGGAAAAATAAAAATTACTTAAAATTTTTCATTTGTTCCGACACGATTACTTTACCTCGAATTACCTCTTCGGAGACTTACACTTTAGGAGGCGGGAGAGCCATTCTGCCACTTGGTTAGGCACATGGTGCCTGGAGGGCTACGTAATGCGGGGGTACAGAGAGCGGATAGGGGGTAGCAGTGGAAAACTTACGCTTATAATTTTAGGCTTACCTCTTGACATTTTCTCTACTGAGTCTTCTCCTGACGAAGTAGGGATGAGTCTATTCACTTGTTGGGGACGTCTTCCAGCCTGCCACTACACAGCTTGGAGGGCGGCGATGACTGTCCCAATGGAGAATCCATCCAAAGACTTTCTTGAGTAGTCTTTGAGGTAGTGGGCCGTGAAGGTCGACTGGTGTGACCAAGTGCCGGCCTGCAGGATCTGGCCCACTGCCATATTTCTCTCAAAGGCCAAGGAAGTGCTCAGGCCTCTGATGTCATGGGGACGGGGAGTGCCTGGTACTGCCACCTTGTCTTCTTCATAAGCCCTAGTGATGACTTGTCTCAGCCAGAAGGAAATAGTGTTCTTGGACACTTGCTTCTTATTAACGCCTGAAGAGACGAAGAGGTTCTTGGCACCCGGACGGAGATGGGCCGTCCTTTCCAGGTATTTCCTGATCGTCCTGACCGGGCATAACTTCAGGTCGTCCGTATTGCCTGTCTTGGGGATGGCTGGAAAAGAGAAACCTTCAAACCTCGGGTCCCAGACTGCTGGGTTCTGAGTCTTTGCTACAAAGGAGGGTACGAACTTGAAAGATACCTCCTTCCACCCTTTGGAGTGTGCCACGTCGTAGGAGAGACCGTGGATCTCACCTACCCTCTTAGCCGAAGCTAAGGCTAGCAAGAAGACTGTCTTGAGGGTGAGATCTTTGTCCCCGATATCTCTGAGTGGTTCAAAGGTCGGACGACACAACATTTTCAGGACCTTGGCCAGGTCCCATCTAGGCACTCTCCTGGCTTGGGGAGGGCAGGATTGTTCGAAACTTCTAATCAGCATCCCTATGTGTCTTGAGGTCCCCAGGTCGATGCCTTTCAGGAGAAAGACTTGGCCTAAGGCTGCTCGTACTCCTTTAATAGCCGGGATTGGCATTCCTATTTTATCCCTAAGGTACACTAGAAAATCAGCTATGTCAGGGACCGAGGCTTTGAGAGGTCTATTTGTTTTGTCGCGCACCATTTCGTAAAGGCGGCCCACTTCACCTGGTAGACTACGGTAGAGGATTTTCTTAGGTATAGGGACATCCTCTTGGCTGTGGAGGAGAAGTACCCCTCCTTCTTCAGGAGTCGCTCGATAGTCTCCAGGCGTGAAGGCGAAGAGAGAGAGGGTTGTCGTGGAACCTGAGGAAGTGCGGTTGACTCAGTAGATCTGACCTGACGGACAGAGGCCACGGCGGTTGACTCGATAGGTCTTTAGGTCCGCGAACTACTCTCTCTGTCTAGCCACCAGGGCGCTACCAAAGTCATCTGTAGGCTTCGAGCCACCTTTATTCTGCTGAGCCCATGTCTTATCAGCGTGAAAAGGGGGAAAAAACGTACACATCCAGATTGTCCCACTTGTTCTGAAAAGAGTCTTCTAAGGAAGCTTTCGGGGTCTGGTACAGGGGGGCAATAGACTGGGAGTTGGGCGTTGAGGTTGTTGCAAGGCGGTCAACCACCGGGGCGCCCCATCGTTGAATGATGAGCTTGGCTATTCCTGGGGGAAGGGACCATTTTGTCGACATAACCCTGCTCTAGGACCAGACCTCGGGTTAGAGGAAGTGCTAGGGACGTCTTAGGTTGTAAGGAGTCTGCATGATCCTCAAAAAGGCTTGACTTCCCGGAACCTACATCCGTAGCTGCAGGTTCCGGTACCTGTGATGTCTTCTGTAAAGGCTAACCACTCTCCTATAGACGGAGTCCTCCGTCATCCGAGGACCTGGATTTCACCTGCGGGGACGTCCGCACCAGGGGCCTGGGTTACCGCAAGCAACGCTGGTTCAGCGGGGACTCCCGTCGGCCCAAGGCTCTGGGTGCCGAGGATGCGGTTCCCGTGGGCTGGCCCGACAGCGGGAACCGTTCCTTCTGACCCCAAGGCCTCACCAGCCGGGCTGGTTCGGCCAGGCCGCCCGACCAGCAGCGCGTTTCCCCCGCTGGGCGGGGTTAACCGGAGGCTTCGGGGACTTACGCTTACCTGTAGAGTCCTTCCTACCGCTTGATCTCGAGTCGCCGGGTCACCGGGCACTCCCCGGTCGCTTCGGTTCTGGAATCCCAGGCACTCCCTTGCGGTGGTACCGGTTTCCCCGGCGGGGAGCTCCGCACCAGGTTCGGGGTCAGAACCGGCAACGCCGTACCGTCGAGGACTACTGTTCGTGTATTCTCTCCGGGGGACGCGGACGCGGATCCTCGTGGGCTGACCCAACGGAGGGAACCGTTCCTTTTAAGTCCGAGGGCCGAACCAGCTGCGCTGATTCGGCCAGGCTGCCCGTAAATAAGCCCGCTTACACCTGCGGGCGGGCTGGGGGACGCGGACGCGGATCCCCGTGGGCTGACCCGACGGAGGGAACCGTTCCTTTTAAGTCCGAGGGCCGAGCCAGCTGTGCTGATTCGGCCAGGCTGCCCGTAAATAAGCCCGCTTACACCTGCGGGCGGGCTGGGGGACGCGGACGCGGATCCTCGTGGGCTGACCCGACGGAGGGAACCGTTCCTTTTAAGTCCGAGGGCCGAACCAGCTGTGCTGATTCGGCCAGGCTGCCCGTAAAGAAGCTCGGTTACACCCGTTGGCGGGGTGAACCGGAGGCTTCGCGGTCTTACGCCTGCCTGAAGAGGCCTTCTCGCATTTCTCCCTGCGAGGGTTATATCTGCGTCTGGAGGATGGCCTTCGTGGTGAGAAAAAACCCTGGGTTGTCGGTCCGGGGGACGCTGCAAGACAGACCTGGGGGGCTCCTTCTCGGCGAGACCCTCGGCTGCAGAAGAGACTGAAAAATACGCTAAGAGACTGGAGAAGAATTAGAGACATTTTCCCCCACATGGGGTCATCAGAGGAGACGTGGCCTGCTTGCACCAGGACTCCGTCTCCCCACACACTCCCGAAAGTAGTACTTACCTCGAACTACTTTTTAAGAGTTATCTTCTACAC
>NC_090750.1:83574446-83581946 GCF_036898095.1 Palaemon carinicauda
TGTAGGGCAGCCAGAAGAGGACGAACACCGACATGACGATGCAGAGCGTCACCGTAATCTGTCTCTGCTCGATGAGCGAGTTGCTGGCGCTCTCGTCGGCAAAGCGCTTCATCCTGTGGTGGAAATGATGTGGCGTGAGGAAGGGCTATACACCAAGAGGAAGGGGTAGACCTTGATGAAGGGTAGACCTTGATGAAGGGTTAGACTAAGGGGAAGGGGTAGACCTAGGAGAGGGGTAGATCTAGGAGAGGGGTAGATCTAAGAGAGGGTTAGAGCTTGAGGAAGGGTTAACCTTGAGGAAGGGTAGACCTTGAGGAGGGGTAGACCTAGGGGAAAGGGTAGACCTTGAGGACGGGTAGACCCAAGGGAAGGGAAGACCTTGAGGAACGGGTAGACCTTGAGGAACGGGTAGACCTACAGGAGGGGGGTAGAACAACAGGAAGGGTAGACTAAGGGAAATGGGTAGACTAAGGGAAATGGGTAGACTAAGGGAAAGGGGTAGACTAAGGGAAAGGGTAGACCTAGGAGAGGGGTAGACCTCGATGAAGGGTAGACTAAGGGGAAGGGGTAGACTAAGGGGAAGGGGTAGACTTAGGGGAAGGGGAAGACCTAGATGAAGGGTAGACCTTGGGGAGGGGTAGACCTTGGGGAGGGGTAGACCTTGAGGAAGGGGTAGACCTAGAGGATGGGGTAGACCTTGATGAAGGGTAGACTAAGGGGGAAGGGATAGACCTTGAGGAGGGGTAGACCTGGGGGAGGGGTAGACCTGGGGGAGGGGTAGAGCTAGGGGAGGGGTAGACCTTGAGGAAGGGATAGACCTTGAGGATGGGTAGACATGGGGGAGGGGTAGAGCTAGGGGAGGGGTAGACCTAGGGGAGGGGTAGATCAAGGGGAGGGGTAGATCAAGGAGAGGGGTAGATCTAGGAAAGGGGTAGAGCTTGAGGAAGGAGTAAACCTAGAGGAGAGGTAGACCTAGGGGAAAGGGTGGACCTTGAGGAAGGGTAGACCTAGTGGACGGGTAAACCTAAGGGAAGGGGTATTGAGGAAGGGGTAAACCTAGAGGAGAGGTAGACCTAGGGAAAAGGGTGGACCTTGAGGAAGGGTAGACCTAGGGGAAGGGTAGACCTAGTGGAAGGGGTAGTCTAAGGGGAAGGGGTAACCTAAGGGAAATGGGTAGACCTTGAGGAAGGGGTAAGTTAAACAGATTCAATATTTGTCCTTTGAAGCAACCAGTTTGTGATTCATCCCAGATTAAACTTTTTAATACTTAAGATGGTTGAAAATCGTTAAATGAATGAAGTAAAAAATTAAAATGCATTAAATAATCAACTAAGATATGTTTACGAAAACATTGTCTCCATGAGACAATTATGGGAAAAATATTTCAAAGTATATTTTCACAGGAGATAATCAACACAAGTAATAATAGTCAATAATTTATCATAACACTTTTACCTCTTCAAGTTATTTAACCAAGAAAATTTCTATTGAAATCTTAATCCTAAAAAATATATTAGAAAATCCTACAATTATCAATTTAATATAAAGGTAGGTCAATCGAGTTAAAATAATTTTTTTAACAATTAGATTTTCTTAAGGTACACAGCAATGGAAGTGTTTACGTCAATTGAATTAATCTATAAATTTTTATATATATATTTTTTTTATTTACTGTACATACCAACACAAACAAGGAAACTTCTTATTTGGTCGGGTAAAATCTGTTGCTAAACTCGGCCAAATATTAAAGGAAAATCATATGAGAGAGAGAGAGAGAGAGAGAGAGAGAGAGAGAGAGAGAGAATATTCATATCTGTAAAAACTACAGTAGGAGCTAGTTATTTCTGCTAATTTTCTTCATATTAAAAAAAAAAAAAGAGAGAGAGAGAGAGAGAGAGAGGAGAGAGAGAGAGAGAGAGAGAGAGAGAGAGAGAGAGAGAGAGAGAGAGAGAGAGAGAGAGAGTCTATAAGACTAAAATCTGCTGTAGGAGTTAGTAATTGCTGCTGAATATTTAATAAACATTACGAGAGAGAGAGAGAGAGAGAGAGAGAGAGAGAGAGAGAGAAAATGAACATGCTTAACGTCTCCAACAGAACTAACGTCCATTCACACTCACCCCCTCAAGTGGTCTTTCACCTCCTTGAAGATGCGATAGTAGCAGACAGCCATGATGGCTATTGGAAGGGCCAGATTGAAGATGGTGTTGATTCCCGAATGGATATACTGCGACAAGGCCGGGGGATGGCTGGGCCACACTGCGAAGCGCCCAATTTATATTCTGTGGAAAAAAAATATATAATCATAGGTATGGGGAAGCCTAGGTATGGCCTGGCCCTCCCTGGTCCCTTGGCATATATGTCTACGCATTGCTTGGCCCTCCCTGGTCATAGCACATAGGTCTAATCATTGCCTGGCCCTCCCTGGTTCTAGCCTATAGGTCTAGACATTGCCTGGCCCTCCCTGGTCATATCATATATGTCTAGGCATTGCTGGCCCTACCTGATCCTGGCCAATAGGTTTAGGCATTGCCTGACCCTCCCTGGTTCTAGCATATAGGTCTAGGCATTGCCTAGCCCTACCTGGTCATAGTCTATAGGTTTAAGCATTGCCTGGCCCTCCCTGGTCCTAGCTTGGTGGAAAGGGAGCTTGGGGGATGATTATAATTTCATGTAGTCAGGTTCTAGAACAGTCCTGTCCAGTCCAATCGGACCTACAATAAGAAAAAATCAATTTCTCTAGGACCGAAGACGAAGAGGAACCGGGTTTAGATAGACCATGTCTGCTTTGCGGCGACCTGAACTAAGCTTCGGACTCTAGCCTCGTCTTGCAAGAGCCCAAGGTTCCCTTCTTTATAAGAAGGCCTATCTAAAAGGAGAGAGAGAGAGAGAGAGAGAGAGAGAGAGAGAGAGAGAGAGAGAGAGAGAGAGAGCTTTCAACAACAGACCAAAGAAAGCCTGTTGCTGTTTTTGCTGGATAACCGGGGGACGTCAGTGACAGGATACTCTCTTTCTATCCTGCCTGTCTCGGAACCCAAACCGAGAGGTAGTCCTGAATCGGAAGACACCCAAGAGGAAGGATCCTCAACGGAGTCGATTTCTTAGGGCTTGACCCGATCCAGGACTCTCGGACAACCCGAGTCTCTTTACTTTAAGTTATCCAGGACGGTACAGACATCGCTGCCATTACTGGTCAGAAAATATTTTCCATTTAAGTAGACACAAATATTCTATGCAAAGTTTATAGATTTGTTAATAAATTCGTAATTTCTGATAAAGGTTGATAATTATGAATTTATTTGCTTCGATATTATTTATCAATACAGCTATTTATGAAGTAGCTGTAATGATAATTAGACATAAATTGGAAATAGAAAACCAAAACACAACCAGCAAAATGATTGATAATGGTAAAGTTTTGTTACGCGAAACATTGCATTTACAATTATATCCTTGTAGCTCTTACAGCTGCAAATTATTATTATTATTACCATCTAAGCACAGGAGGAATATAATTGCTGGATTTTATAATACATCCACAAAAGCAACAATATTTCTACTGACTTTAATGTCAGATAGGTCTACAATGCAACGCTTAAAACATATAGATGTAAAAGCAATGACTCCGTTTTATTTCTTTCCAACAGTTCATTGTTGAATAATTCGTTTTCTTAGATAAAGAGTCTAAATGAGGGAGGAAGCAAATACCATATAATAATAAAACATGATGATAACAAGGTAAAGGAAGAGAAGAAGGAAAAGGATAGGAATGAGTTGATGATGGAGGAGTTAAATCTCCCTTATTGGACGTCGTCCAATCGGACCTACAATAAGAAAAAATCAATTTCTCTAGGACCGAAGAGGAACCGGGTTAAGGAAGGCCTTGTCTGCTTAGCAACGACTTCAACTGAGCTTGGGACTCCAGCCTCATCATGCTGTTGTCATCCTGTGTGTTCATGATCTAATATGCCACATTTTATCCTGCTTGGGCTGCCCTTATACAAGAGCCCGTGAGAGAGGAGAGAGAGAGAGAGAGAGAGAGAGAGAGAGAGAGGGAGGGAGAGAGAGAGAGTCTATCTTTAATTATAAACCCTTATACTATTATAATTCCCTCTAACTTTTTTGCTAGTACCCTCCCCCTTTACTGGCACTCCATCTCTAGACCTATGTCTATTGCTTAAGCTTTCCCTTGGGATAATTTAAGCCCTTCTTCTGTCTCTAACTAAATTGCTTTTCTGTCCTTCCCATGACCTTCTACTTTCTTGGGACTCTCTGCTATAACACTTTTTCTTTTACTAGATAGACTGTCTATCAAAATTTCCTTTATTAGGGATAGTGTATGCCCTATTTTCTGCCTCTGACTACATTACTTTCCTCTCCTTCCCACGACCTATTGCTTCCCTGGGACTTTCTGCTTTAACACTTTCTCTCTCACTTGATAGACTCTGTCTATCACAAATTTTCCTTTTCGTGGACCCAAAAAGGAGTCTCCCTACCGGGGTCCTTTTCTCTGTTATCATGCCTGTTAATCTCTCCCTTTTTCCCTTGTTACTTTGATTAGTGGTAGCTAGAGGGACCTGTTACTCATTCAGTTATACGGGCATTGACTTGGAATCTGCTTGCAAATTCCAGCCCGTGGGATGCTTGGTGAATAGCCATTACCCCCACCTGGGAACATAACCAATATCCCAGGCTGCTGAATGAGGATAAGCAGTTCAGTCGAAACTACTACTACTTTTTGGCCTTACATCAATTAGCTTCGGCTATCTAAATCTAACGTAGATTAAACTTTAAAGTAATAAAATCACTTTTTAATTGAATCCCTTTTCTCTAACATTAATTACGCTTACCCTATTCACGTTACAAGTTCAAAATAAACAATATTTATACATATATAACGCTCTCCAATTCAAATTACAATCTTTTCGGGGCTGCCCAAAGGCAAGAGCCCGGGGTCTTACACAAGGTAAGGCAATCTATACAGAGAGAGAGAGAGAGAGAGAGAGAGAGAGAGAGAGAGAGAGAGAGAATTCAACAACAGACCAAAGAAAGCTTGTTGCTGTTTTGCTGGATAACCGGGGGACGTCAGTGACAGGATACTGTCTTTCTATCCTGCCTGTCTCGGAACCCCAAACCGAGAGGTAGTCCTGAATCGGAAGACACCCAAGAGGAAGGATCCTCAACGGAGTCGATTTCTTAGGGCTTGACCCGATCCAGGACTCTCGGACAACCCGAGTCTCTTTACTTTAAGTTATCCAGGACGGTACAGACATCGCTGCCATTACTCGTCAGAAAATATTTTCCATTTAAGTAGACACAAATATTCTATGCAAAGTTTATAGATTTGTTAATAAATTCGTAATTTCTGATATAGGTTGATAATTATGAATTTATTTGCCTTTGATATCAGTTATCATTGCTACTATTTATAAAGTGGCTGTAATGATAATTAGACATAAATTGGAAATAGAAAACCAAAACACAACCAACAAAATGATTGATAATGGTCAAGTTTTGTCGCGCGAAACATTGCATTTACAATTATATCTTTCTAGCTCTTGCAGCTACAAATTAATTATTATTATTATAATTATTATTATTATTAATAACAGCTAAGCTAGTTGGAATAGAAAGATGCTATAAACAAGTTATTTTGCGACTACCTCGAATAGTCGCATAACAAACTATTAGTTTCTTAAACATAATTACTCAGAGAAAAAGTCCTATGTTCTCCACTAATGAAATACCCATTGTCGTAATTACTCTCTTGTGATCTTCATCACTTAAAATTGTAATTTCTTTTGAAATGAAATATTTTTGCAATATTAAATTTTTCTTAATTATAATTAGAATGAATTCTAATTCAATCTCTTTAAAATATAAAAAAAAAAACATTAAAACTGGTCAATTTAATTTATGAGAAGCATCTTCACTAAAAGAGTTTCTCTGAATTAAGAAAAAAATCGGCCTAAGATTCTGAAGCTGAGTCTAAATTCAGGAGAAATTGCCTAATTGTTTGAACAATTGAATCGATCGTATTTGCTGCTACTGAAGAAACACAGGAGGAATAAAATAGCTGGATTTTAGAAAACCTGTACAAAAGCACAAATGTTCCTACCGACTATAATGTCAGATAGGCCTACAATGTAACGCTTAAAACATATAGATGCAAAAGCAATGACTCAGTTTTATTTCTTTCCAACAGTTTGTAGTTGAATAACTGGTTTTCTTAGTTAAGAATCTAAATGAGGGAGAGAGAGCAAAGTCCATATACTAAAAAACATGATGATAATAAGGTGAAGGAAGAGAAGAAGAAAAAGGATAAGAGTTGATGATGGGAGGAGTTAAATCTCCCTTATTGGACGTCGTCCAATCGGACCTACAATAAGAAAAAATCAATTTGTGTGCACTAACATTGTGATAGTGTTTTATACTTTGTACATATTATCTGTACTTTTACAATGTGTTGTGATATATTAAAGACAAATTGTGAATGATATGGTCTTCATCACCTTCCTATTGATATGTCCCTTTCCCAGTTACTGGCGGATTGTTCAAATGAAGAGAAAAAGATAATAAGAAAAATAGAAAAAGTTAATTACAAGATTAACGCCACTGAGGCAGCAATCACTTTTAATAAAACCTGCTTAAAAGAGGATCTACTCCCGAAAAAATAATAATAATAATAATAATAATAATAATAATAATAATAATAATAATAATAATAAATTTGTAGCTGTAAGAGCTAGAAAGATATAATTGTAAATGCAATGTTTCGCGCAACAAAACTTGACCATTATCAATCATTTTGTTGGTTGTGTTTTGGTTTTCTATTTCCAATTTATGTGTCTAATTATCATTACAGCCACTTTATAAATAGTAGCAATGATAACTGATATCAAAGGCAAATAAATTCATAATTATCAACCTTTATCAGAAATTTCGAATTTATTAACAAATTTATAAACTTTGCATAGAATATTTGTGTCTATTTAAATGGAAAATATTTTCTGACGAGTAATGGCAGTGATGTGTGTATCGTCCTGGATAACCTAAAGTAAAGAGACTCGGGTTGTCCGAGAGTCCTGGATCGGGTCAAGCCCTAAGAAATCGACTCCGTTGAGGATCCTTCCTCTTGGGTGTCTTCCGATTCAGGACTACCTCTCGCTTTGGGGTTCCGAGACAGGCAGGATAGAAAGAGAGTATCCTGTCACTGACGTCCCCCGGTTATCCAGCAAAACAGCAACAGGCTTTCTTTGGTCTGTTGTTGAATTCTCTCTCTCTCTCTCTCTCTCTCTCTCTCTCTCTCTCTCTCTCTCTCTCTCTCTCTCTCTCTCTCTCTCACGGGCTCTTGTACAAGGGCAGCCCAAGCAGGATAATATGTGGCATATCAGATCATGAACACACAGGATGACAACAGCATGATGAGGCTGGAGTCCCAAGCTCAGTTGAAGTCGTTGCAAAGCAGACAAGGCCTTCCTTAACCCGGTTCCTCTTCGGTCC
>NC_090750.1:83594446-83599446 GCF_036898095.1 Palaemon carinicauda
TGTACTTTATTGATGAGAGAAAAAAAACAATAAACAATATACATTTACTTTATCCCTTTAAGAAATTGAAGAGTTTAATCTTTATTCCTCGGCAATACAGCTAATCATATTATTTATAATGTTCCGTTACCGTATTATTTTACGAACTTTCGAATATGAAATGAAAGATATGTGGATGTTTTATGTTATCCCTATCACTAAAGACGTATGTTAAGGGATATATGAAAATTAGTTCCACATATGTCAACTCTTTACCAACTAATATCCTTCACACACAAACCCAAGCGCGCGCGCACACACGCACACACACTCACTCTTATTTATTCCTTACTTGTTACAAAATCCAGTATTGCAATCGTGTATGTTATTCCAAAATCGGAGTTTAAGCGAAGAGGAAGTTTCTCCAAAATCAGAGTGGGTCCGACTTCGTTTTATATTAATGAAAATCGTTCATGCAAAGAGGAATTATTTGGTAATCTCAGTCTTGTCAGGGGTATGAGGAGAGAGTTGAATATAGAAAGAATTGGTCATTCTTTTCTATACCTCTTCTCGTCTGCCCTTACCGAATTGGGGCAAGTTGTTGGGTTCTCCGAAAAACTGCTTATAGACGTCTAGGATCCTTCAGTTCGGTATTATGCCTAATTCAAATGGAATGGTAGATTGTCTTTTGAGAATTAACAGGACTCAATTCTATATCCCACTGGTTAAAAAGCTTCGAAGAACAAACCCGATATTACTTTTTGAAGATTCAAGTAAGCAATGTGTGAAAAATGGATCATCAAACAGCCCGCTAACTTAGATTAGATAGAAATTTAGCGGTCACCCCCTCTTTATCCATCATTACACATTACTTCAGTAATGTTTCGGGATTAGTACTGGTTAAAACTGGGAATTAGGAAGGAATACAGTTAATGAATGTTTAGTTCAGTCGTGATATGGCATTGTTTTTTCCCCTCTGTTCTTTTGTATTTGCTACCTCCTTGATCTTTCCCAATATTTGAGTACAAGAGATAGTGACCGAATGAGTCACTTATGTTTGATTTGTAGATAACAGTGATTGTCGACTCGATAATGCGACATTATTCTTCCTTTAATACCATTATTCATGGCAGAAACTGCAGCGTCCAATCATCATCTTAGCTCAAAGTAACTACTACTTTTTTTTTTTTTTTTTTTTTTTTTTATGATCTATAATGGAAGGTTACTTCCTTAGCCGTAAGACTCTAGTATTTGGGTAATGAAAATGAAGTAGTAAGATTTGGGATAAATTTCACGAGTACACTTTTTGTAACTTGTTATGATAAATCCTCAAGCACAAACACGCCACGTCTCTTTAATGATCGGCTACTAATTTACAGATATACGTGGCACTTACACACATGGGAAACATTTGAGAAAATCTTCACTATGACTTTATATATATTTTGCTTATGCTTTTTTATGCAACATTTGACATCATATACTCTCTAATATTACACAATGTAATACCCATCCTTTTTCTAATATTGCTTGGGTATGTAATGAATAACGTTTTGCAGAATATTGCAACCTAAGAATCAAACTATCCATCAGTGGATATATACATTGGTCCTGTTTGTGGTTCCTTCACCTTTCAAGATCCTGACCCATGTCCGTGACAAAATTACGACTCCAAGAAACTTTCTCCCCACTATTTTCATCCCCTACCACTTTTCATCCCCCCCCCCCACCTAATAAGCAAACAAAGCTTTAATCACATGAGCTAAGGGATTATTTTTCTCAAAATAAACTGTATATTTTAAGTGAAACTATATACTAAAAATTGCATTCCATCTAAATTTAAGTTGCTTTCTTATCGTTGTCTTAGAAAGTTTATTTATTTATTTTTTGCAACCATGTCCCTCTCGTACATTTCTTCCTTGAAAGGAAAACGAAGTGACAAAGAAAATTACATAAACGAGAAGCATAAAGACAACGTGTTAAAACAAGAACCCATCGACGTTGTGAAAAATTCTACAATGGTTGTCGTCTCCCTTTTCACAATGACTATAATTCAAGTAAGCCGGTTATACTGTACTTGCTACCGTTAGTAGTCCTTCACTTGCTTTACCTAATGAGGAATTGAGAGCCAAAGAGGTATGAATGCCATGAGAGGCAAAGTGAAAAACTCCGGATGCTATTCAGTCTTCTATTACTCCGATTCACACTAATTTATGGAAATTGTGTGGGACCTGCCCAAGAATGAAACTATGACACAAGCAAAAGTTACATATATTAGGCGCAGATACTCAGCAAAGAAAAGAAAAAAATACGCTGCTATCGAAAAAAAAAGAAGTGTGACCTTATAAAATGGAAGAATTGTAAATTTTTATTTGTGTACTTTGATAACATTTTAAAATCATTATCTTTAATTGCAGAGATAGGTAACAACTCACAATGAAATAAACAGGGCAAAAAAAGCATAACATTGAAATGTATTGGTTGGGCGAAGGGTGTAATTTTGGTGTAGTGAAAATTTAAAGAGAGAAAATTTGGTGGGGTGGAAATTTAGTTAAGCGGAAATTTTGTAGGGAGAATTTTCGAGGTGGATTTTTCGGAGGGTGGTGAGTTAGATTTTACGGGTCACCGCTCCCGTGATACTGGGAGATGGCCGGTGCACTTTTCATCGTGTGTAAATTATTCACAGTAAACACATCTGTGTAAACTGAAATGTGAGATTAGTTCAATGCAACAAGCGCATTTACAGACTGCATTCCGCTATAAATCTCTCGGCATGCGTTGCATATTTTCATTGTATGCGTTACATATATTCATTGAATTCCATTTCTGAAATAATATAAGGATATCTCTTAATACTATAACATTAGTTCTATACAACTCACCACTACTGATATACTTCCTAAGTGTACAGTACATGATACAAAGCGGTGACACAGAATTTTTCGCCACGTACAATATTGGTTACTCACTGCTCACAAGTCAGTGCATTTTGTGACCAACCTCACTCCAGAAATAAAATGACTGAGTCCCCTACCATATGATAACAGTGAAAGCTGATCTTAATCATAATTATGATTCTGAGTTATGCATGCTATTATGCTTTAGTTTACCGTATAGTAGAATGAAGACTGAATTTTATGATATAAGTCCTGGCATCACTGGCCGGATAATGTTTAGGGAGACATTTGCGGTAATGAGCGAAATTCTAAGCAACGAGGGAGGGCGCGTGCGCGACCTTTGAACAATTTCATACCCGCACCACCGCATCATCACATGGTACGTACCGGTATTTTCTTTCAGTTTCGTGTTTATTTTACACCATGGAAGTTGCCAACGTGTTATACTTTCAGTTTTCGTTTTTTACTACTACAGGTATTACATTGTATACATTTACTTATTTGTAAGTATTATATCATTATTGTTTGCCTGATGCGTTTATGGGGGAGGCATTTTCATACTCCGATAATTTTTTACAAGGAATTTTACAATTATAGCGTCAATTTCACTCTTTTTACTCACATTTCTCGATTCTGAAATAGTTTGGAGTGAGAAAATTCTGAAATTTCTACTCAAATACTTCCTTCAATTTATATCATGGTTTTTTTTTTTTTTTTACTCCACCTTTTTACTGAAGAGATCATTCCATTTAGAGGAAATTGACAAAGTTCCAGATTTTACATTCACGCTGAAGTATCAATGGCACATTTCTATTCTTTTTAATAAGCTTGGAAACCCACTTTCAAATGGCATACAGCCTTAAAAATGGTGGCCAATGAAAACTTAGTTTTGATACTACAGAAACATGCATAGTTTGTCTGCTTGCAACAATACTAAAGGAAGCATGTGAAAGGGTTAGTCAGCACGAAAGAATAATTAGAGCAATCCTGACAATGGCCCCCAAAAAGGGGAAGGGAAGGGGTTGTTTGTAAACAAAACCTTACGTATAAATCCCCAAACGGACTGAACAATCCTGATAAAGTGAGCAATTCTGACATTAGCCCCAAAAAGTGAGCAATCCTGACAAGGTGAGCAATCCTGACATTGACCTCAAAAAGTGAGCAACTGAGGCATGTTTCCTACTACTTATATATATATATATATATATATATATATATATATATATATATATATATATATATATATATATATAATGTGTATATATATATATATATATATATACATACATATATACACATATTATATATAAATATATATACATATATACATATATATATATATATATATATATATATATATACATATATATATATATACATATATATATATATATATATATATATATATATATATATATACATTATATATGCATATATATACTGTATATACTCTACATAGCATCGATAAGAATAAATCTCCCTCCTAATTAATTAAACCCCTTCATAAATGCAGGATGCAGATCTTATCAATAACAACAAAACAACAAGTACACCATTGATCAACAAATGAGCACTTGAGCACAACCTCTCCCTTCACACGAAGGCGCACAAGGAAAGCACTTAATCGAGTGTTATCTCAAGTGTGCTCGCAAAGACTCATAAGCTCTATCAGCAAGCAATCAAGAAGGAAAGGTCGTGTTACGGATGTTTATATGGGCGCCTCTAGATCTCCTTTGCCAATTAACTTTAAATGTGACCATTTCAGTAATGGTTACTTTCTGATAAAGAAGGAAGTCGACACCCAAATGAAAGCATAGAAAAATAACAAATCAATCTGAGTGCAAACTTCCACCACGGCAGCTTATTTTTCGAAATCATCTTGCCTTTCCCAGCATCAAATTAGACCGTATTCTTATACAACACACACACACACACACACACACACACATATATATATATATATATATATATATATATATACATATATATATATATATATATATATATATATATATATATATATACATACATACATACATTATATATATATTATATATACATTATATATATATATATGTGTGTATTATATATATATATATATATATATATATATATATATATATA
>NC_090750.1:83604446-83609446 GCF_036898095.1 Palaemon carinicauda
AGCCATTGAAATCGCAGAAAGTAGAGCTGTAAATCCAATCTCCATGGATGACCGTGATCAGGGAGATGGGCATGTCCAGCAGGGCCACTAAAATATCCGCAACGGCCAAGTTGGCCAAGAGAATATTAGTCCTTGTTCTCATTCCTCTGTGGCGGGCTATGGTCATGATCACCATGAAGTTCCCGACGATAGCTAGAACCATAGCAGTTACCAGTATCGCCGATATGGGTATGACTATGTGTAGCCCATAGTAGCAGTAAGTCCCCACGGGAATTATGGTTTCATTGGGGTATGTGATGTTCGCCTCCACCCAGCAGTTATGCTTGGCGCTGTAGTGATGCGTTGGCGAATCGTTAAAGGCCATCACTGTAGGCTAATTTAGGAAGCCTTTTGTAAACGACATTTTCTTAGCTGTTTTGGTGGTCATGACTACACAGCAGATAGGCCTACACATCTGTCACTGACTTCTTTGATTTTCCCAAATTTGGGATTATTCCATTATTTAATAGCGCACATAGTAAATACCCTGGAATGAAAGAAAACAAACATTTAGTAAAAATCATAGCTAAACAGGTTATACATATTTTCAAGAATGATTAAATCAATTCAACAGACTTATTAAATAAACGAATCTATCTTGAAACCTATGGAAAAATAATTTTAATTAAAAAGGGAATTTTAACTAAATTCAAAGCAATAAGTAAATCTATATAACACAATGAAGCAAAAAGAATTTATATATATATATATATATATATATATATATATGTGTGTGTGTGTGTGTGTGTGTAAATATCACCAACGAATGGCATTTAATACCGAATTCTATCTTGGGAATATATATCCACTTGGAATTCATTTTATGGTAACAGCTCGTGATATATATTCATATATATATATATATATATATATATATATATATATATATATATATATATATATATATATATATAAATATATATATATATATATATATATATATATATATGTGTGTGTGTATGTACATATATATATGTGTATATATATATATATACATACATACACACACACACACACATATATATATATATATATATATATATATATATATATATATATATATACTGAGACTTCTATCTGACATACTATAATCCTGCTTGGTTTCAAAAGCAAACAGTGTCAATGGCTCAACTCAAGTGCCCATAATTCATCCTCTTCTCTCTAAAACGATTTTCCATCTCAAGAGCATATTATTAATGGGTAAAGATCGAAGTTAAAATTACCACTATCAATAATGGTGAAGATTCTCCCACTTTCGAGAGCTGTAACATCAATTCTAAAACGGTCACCTCCCTTCTCTCAAAACCGATTGATAAATTAATACATATAAAATGTATTAAAATCAGCCAGAGATTTTTAGTTACATATGGTCAGGTGTTCGGCCCTAGGGAGGCCATTCATTATTCCTATTCCTCATAAGAAAATCATTTAAATTGACCCTCCCAAATTCTAAAACGTAAACTGAATATAAAATATTTCCTGTTTTTGTTGACATAAAGACCAATTTCTTCTTGATATTATTGTTGTTGTTGTTGTTGTTACTAGCTGAGCTACAACCCTAGTTGGAAAAAACAGGATGCTAAAAGCACAAGAGCTCTTACAGGAAGAATATAGATAGTGAGGAAAGGAAATAAATACACTGCAAGAGAAGTAATAAACAATTAAAATAAATTATTGTAATAACAGTAAAAATATTGAAATAAAATAAAATCTTTCATATAAATAACCTATAAAAAGAAGACAAAACATTGACTGAATGATGACTCATACTCGAAATTAAATAAGCATTAATAATGAGACTTGCCAGATAACTAGAATTTTTTTTCCAATTTTCCATGAATTATGGACAAAAAGAACCGTAATCCTGAATATCACACAAAAAAGTATTAAAAGAAAACTAAAGGGAAAAAATAACACTATTTACAATAAGAAAACATCTCACGTGGAAAATGTCAGTCATGAAAGATGGCTCTAATAAAAAGAAAGTCCGAGAAATAGCCTTAATGATTGATTGATTGATTGATTATATGTTATCTGGCATCATGAATTAGCCTTAATAAAGTTTTTCAGTGGTAGAACATAACATTCATACATAAATTAAAAATACAATTTAAAACATGATAAAAAGGCTAGAAAAAAAATATCAAGGTTTGTTTTCAAGAATTCTGCACTTAGCTGTTCCCAATAAAAACCTCCCCATTTTCTATACCAAACACACACACACACACACACACACACACACACACACACACACAAACTTCTCCCTAACAAAAGTGAGAATTAATATTAAATAATGCAAATTTTAAAAACACGATTGAAAATCTGAGGGGTTCAGTCTACTATGAAGGTGTAAAACCATAATTTTTAAGCTGATAGGAAAGGTGGGTGAAAGAAGAGGGAGGATAATTAGCTAGCTAACCTTGGTAGGGAATAGTTTGGAAAGTTAAGTACTACTAAGAGTCATTTAAAGTGTGGGTTAATCACGGTATTATTTGATAAAGAAGTGTTTCTTATGATTTTTAAAGTTAACACAGCGCAATATACTTTCTTATATTTCTTCCACTTTTTGTTGGCTGGTTTTCTTGGCTATCGCCGTAGTAGTATTATATTACTAAGAGTAATGTAAAGTGTGGTAGAGTCACAGTTTCATTTATATAAAGGTATATTTTTTCTTATTTTTCATTTACTTTTTGTTTTCTTGTGATATTGGCTAAAGGCGTAGTATTTTCTGAAGCTGAAGTTAATCCTTGTGGTTTTTGCATAATGGGAGAGTTGGGGTGTATCTAGTGTAGTAACTAGTTAAGACCATAGAGAGAGTTAAGGGTCTTCGTGCAAGAGCCCGTGTCTTACATAAGGTAAGGCAATCTTAACAGAAAGACAGACAGAAAGACAGTTAGACAGACAGATAGACAGACAGACAAACAGACAGGCAGGGTTATTCTAGTGAAGCTTGTATTTCTCTTTATATAAACCCACAAATTAAATCCAAAGAAATTACTCATACCAATGAAATAAGTTTAATGCAGCTTTTACTTAGTGAGGAGCTTTTGACACATCTAACAGCATCAATTTCTCTGAATCTTAATTATGGTCAAGTTGAAAATTCTGTTGTAAGGGAATCAAATTCGGTTATAATTCATCTATAAACACCCAAGATTTGTGTATAGGCAGTACCCAGAATTCAATCTTTTTAGCAAGAGATAATACGAGGGAAAACTACTCTTGAAAAAGTTGGAACAAATATTTATTCGTCCTTTATGTTTGATGGAGATCACAGTCGTGACTGTTTACAAAACATCAGTTAGGTTCTAAACAAATGTGAGAGAGAGAGAGAGAGAGAGAGAGAGAGAGAGAGAGAGAGAGAGAGAGAGAGAGAGAGAGAGAGAGAGAGAGAGGGGGCAAACTATGCTATCTAATTTCTCTTCCTCTTTTTTGTTAAAGTTTTTATAGTTTATATAAGAAATATATGTTTTTATGTTGTTACTGTTCTTAAAATATTTCATTTTTCCTAGTTTCCTTTCCTCACTGAGCTATTTTCCCTGTTGGGGCCACAGGGTTTATAGTAAATGGCTTTTCCAACTAGGGATGTAGCTTAGCAATTAAATCTAATAATAATAATAATAATAATAACAATAATAATAATAATAATAATAATAATGTACGCTACGTGTTAATAACAAAATGTGACCATCATTATATTCTTTAGTGGAAAGTTTCACTTACGAATTTTGTATATTTAGATAAAAAAAAAGTTTACCCACAAATTTAAGGAAGAGGTTGCCATAGTATCTATCTTGCTTCCTATTTGCTAATATATATATATATATATATATATATATATATATATATATACACACACACACAAGTTCTACATTTACAAAACACCAAGCACCCAAAAATGGAGTTGTGGCAACGTAGCTGTTAAGTTGTAACAGAGAGGCAAGGTAAAATCCAATTAAGGTTTGTTCAACAGATAACGAGCTTGTGTGCAAACACTTGAGAGAAATAATGTCACAAAAATTCAAATAATATGAAACATGCGATGGCAAGCTTAAACGGTTTTTCTATTATCACTGCGGGTGTTGAAATAATTAAGCAATAGCATTAGTGTATGAAACACGTGTATAACAGAGTATTTCTCAATATATATATATATATATATATATATATATATATATATATATATATATATATATATATATATATATATATATACCGATGCATCTATAATATCGCACTTAAAACAATACAGCAAATAGGTACAAAGAAATAAAGCTGGTTCCGGTAACTAATTCAATATTACATTAAAGTAATCGTGACGCAATGAGCTGGACAAAGCCAAAGTCGGTCTGCACAATGGTCTAACCTTTAGCACACCAGTCCTGGTCTGTTGACAAAACGACAATTTCTATTATCGCCAGCGACATCCGGTGTGTTAATCACCGTAAGGTGTGTGGGTGTTTGGTCTACGGGCGCTTCAGACTTTTAAATAGCAATACAACGAACAATACGATCTTTGGATACACTAAAACCACGAAACTAATGTTCGTAATACTAGGTACGCAGTTAATTCTATTAGTCAACCTTTCTTCATCGCGAGGCTCAATACTACTCAGTATTCTAGAAGTTTTATTCCAGCTGTGACCAAGTTGTGAATGATCTTCCTAATCGGGTAGTTGAATCGGTAGAACTTCAAAAGTTTAAACTTCGCCAAATATTTTTATGTTGAACAGGCTGACATAAGTGTATTTTTATTGTTTGTAAATGGAAAACCGTTTTAATGTTGTTACTATTCTTGAATATCTTATCTTAATTTTTCATTACTGCTCATATCGTTTATTTTCTTATTTCCTTTCTCACTCGGCTATTTTTCCCTGTTGGATCCCCTGGGCTTAAAGCATGCTGCTTTTCCAACTAGGGTTATAGCATAGGTAATAATAATAATAATAATAATAATAATA
>NC_090750.1:83614446-83694446 GCF_036898095.1 Palaemon carinicauda
TTGCTGTAAGTTTGAACTTTTGAAGTTCTGATTCAACTACCCGATTAGGAGATCAATTCACAACTTGGTAACCGCTGAAATAAAACTTCTAGAGTACTGTGTATTATTGAGCTGATGGAGAAGGCCTGACTATTAGAATTAACTGCATGCCTAGTATTGCGAACAGGATGGAACTGTCCGGGAAGATCTGAATGTAGAGGATGATCAGAATTATGAAAAATCTTATGCAACATGCATAATGAACTAATTGAATGATGATGCCAGAGATTAATATCTAGATCAGGAATAAGAAATTTATCTTAGTCCTTAAGATAAGTAATAAACAAGGCAAGACTACATATAGGTTTAAATGTTTAAAGGTTTAAAGGCCACTCATGAATGGGAGAGGCAAGGGACAGTGACATTGTCCTATCAAGCAGGACAATGCCCTAGAGACTGACCATATATACATATGATCAGTGCCCAAGCTCCCTCTCCACCCAAGCTAGTACCAGGAAGGGCCAGGCAATGGCAGTTGATGACTCAACAGACAGACCTATAGGCTCCCCAAACCCCCCAACCTTAGCTCACAAGGATGGTAGGGTTGCAGACACTAATGGCACTAATGAGACTGAGCGGGACTCGAACCCCCGACTGGCAAACACCAGGCAGAGACGTTACCAATCGGGCAACAACAACCCTAAGATCCTGAATAAGTTAGGATAATTAGCCTGCTGCTAATACCCTAACAATGATCGAATATTGAATAATTAGAACTCTAGCATCAACTTATAACATAGGATAACAGCTTAGAAACCAACACGTGGTCCATACCAGATACATTCAACAATATCTCACAGCTTACCTGCATCTTAAGGTAGCACTCTACTAACAAAGAGACATAGCACTGGGTCGGGAAGGATAATGTTAGTTGGGAATAGAACGAGGTTATAAGGTAGGAATAGTTGTGGAATTACCTTCCTAATCGGGTAGTTGAATCGGTAGAACTTCAAAAGTTCAAAGTTGCAGTAAATGTTTTTATGTTGAACAGGCTGACATAAGTCTCTCTATAGTTTATATATGACATCTGTTTTGACGTCGTTAATTTGTTCTCATCACTTATTTATTTCCTTATTTCCTTTCCTCACTGGGCCATTTTCCCTGTTGTGCCCCTTGGACTTATAGAATCTTGGTTTTCCTACTAGGGTTGTAGCTTGGCTAGTAATAATAATAATAATAATAGATAATTTCAATAATTATAATAATAATAATTTGTATGAGTATATATAATCTCATATATATATATATATATATATATATATATATATATATATATATATATATATATATATATTATATATACACACACACATATATATATATATATATATATATATATATATATATATATATACATATATATATATATATATATATATATATATATATATATATATATATAAATCATACATATGTATATAAAGCAAATATAAATGTATATATACATATAGATTATACACAGTACTTGTATATACTGTGCATAGTTTACACACCCACAGAGAGAGAGAGAGAGAGAGAGAGAGAGAGAGAGAGAGAGAGAGAGAGAGAGAGAGAGAGAGAGAGAGAGAGAGGGGGGGGGGTCATTTCAAATTTCACTCAAAATGTAGTAACTCGTCCCACAAGAATTTTCCGAAGACGCCGCATGACCGTTAGTCATAACACCGGAATGGGTGACGTAAGAGAGCCATTTTCCTATTAATTGACGGGGTTACAGTTCTTCATTACATATTCAAGTCTTATAGATCACTTATGAATGATAAAGGTAAGGGATCTGGCAATGCCCTATACATATGATCAGCGACCAAACCCCTACGAACTGGGAGGATCAGGCAATGGCCGCTGAGACAAAATCAATAGACCTATAGGGTCCCTCAAACACCCCCATTCCTTGCTCACGTGGATGGTGAGGTTGCATAAAGGGAAGGTAATCAACAAAGGATACTATGTATTTAAAACAAACTTTCTTCAGAAAGTATAATTCTAACGTAAGAATTCAGCAAATGGATTTTGCTTTTATCTACGAAATGTTTAGTCTTTACTTGGGATAACATTAAATATTACATATTTATTTATTCAGGAAAGATATTAAAGTATAATTATAGTAGAAAGTCTCATTTATTGATAATAATCCTAAAAGATACTGCAAATAGACCTATCATTATAATGACTCCCTCAACAACAACAAAAAACCTAAATAAGTAAAAGAAAAAAAAAATACCTGCGCATAATAAGAGGTATATAAGCGGTTCAAATCATATCTAAAGCTTTGTCTAAAGTCGTATTGGGACGGTTTACCATTTAACACTCATAAATGTCTGACAGGTAAGGATGCGGAAATAACGTTTATATTCAACCTTTAATATGCACAAAACATCCTGATTCACATTGGTATATGTTTCAGATTTGGGCTATGGAGTTTCATTCACTTATTCGTCTTCGTGGGTTCAAGAAACATTTATTTGAGCCAGTTTTTTTAGGCACCATGTCATTTTTTTATTTTCACAATTTAATTATACTGCAACAAAGTAATTTCTTAATGGTATTGCCAGGCAACGGCAAACGCTCCTTTTGAGCAACTAGGCTGTGCATTGTGGACGTCCGACGACATTCCCAAGCAGGGCCGGCAGCAACATTTTTCCTCCTAACATGGTGCAGTAAGGGGCGGGGCATCGATATATCCGGTAGAACAGAAAACAGATTTGACGGGCAACTGCTTCATTTTTATTATCATCATTATTACCGTATTATTATTATTATTATTTGCTAAGCTACAACCCTAGTTGGAACAGCAGGATGCTATAAGCCCAAGGGCTCCAACAAGGAAAATAGCCCAGTGACGGAAGGAAATAAGCTACAAGGAAAGTTTAAGAACAAAAACATTAAAATTAACCTTTCATATATAAACTATAAAACTTCAAAATATCAAGAGGAAGAGAAACACGATAGCTTAGTGTGCCCGAGTGTACCCTCAAGCATTGAGATCTCTAACCCAAGACAGTGGAAGAAGTTGTGATCAGTAACTGCATTCATAGTAAACCAAAATTGATTATTATTATTGTCATTATTCAGTTCCTTATGAATGCAGGTAGTAGGTTGGCCAGGACACCAGCCACCCGTTAAGATACTATCGCTAAAGAGTTATTGGATCCTTTGATTGGCCAAGCAGTACGACATTGGATCCCAATATCTCATTACGGCTCATCTTTACTTTGCCTACACATACACCGAATAGTCTGGCCCATTCTTCCCACATTCTCCTGTCCTCATACACCTGGCAACGCTGAAATTACCAAAAAATATTTTTCTCAGCTCAAGGGGTTAACGACTGCGCTGTAATTGTTCAATAGTTACTTTCCTCTTGGCAAGGGTAGAAGAGACTTTAGCTTTGGTAAGCAGCTCTTCTAGGAGAGGGACATTCCAAAATCAAACCGTTCTCTAGTATTCTTTAGAAACAAAATGGAAAATATCTCTAGGTCCTTTGCAAATATTCAACAACAGATTAGTGCTACACACGATAGGCTACACAAAATTAACGAGATTCAATTATATAACATATCACCAGTAGTATCAAGAGAGCGAAGAAAATCGATCCAATGCCAATATTATTATTATTATTATTTATATTATTATTATTATTATTATTACTTCCTAAGCTACGACCCTAGTTGGAAAAGCAGGATGCTATAAGCCCAGGGGCTCCAACAGGGAAAATAGCCCAGTGAGGAAAGGAAACAAGGAAAAATAAAATATTTTAAGAAATATCTGAAATAACAGGAAAAAGAAACTTTTATAGTCCAGCTGACATAATCACGAGAATAGCAAATACAAGCATCGATTAGAGTGAATTTCCCAAATCTGACAAAATGGCTAGAGATACGATTCTGAAAAGTGCTCTAGATTATCAGGAATTAAACTCGTATAGACTTATTTCGAATCTATCCTTTATTTCAAAAGTGCGAGAATACGTAATTCTTGAACAACTAATTGGTCACTTAGAAAAAATAGAAGCATTACCAGACACCAAGTCTGCATACAGAAAACTATACTCTACGGAAAAGGATATTTCTTCTGCTGTAAATGGTATATGCAGGAAATGATGGATGAAAAAAAAATTATATTCTTTAGTGAGTATCCTACCCTTCTCATCTTTCGAAGTTTTCAATTGAAATATCTGCATTTGTCTGTCTATAGTAAATATTTATCTATTTTTCAAGGGATCAGACATACCTAGGCTCTTATTGTAAAACCAGAAAAACTATTATTGATGAGATTTTGTGTATTCTAATTAGATAATTTTATTATTATCAATATAAAATCAGTCTATAAACAGTTTGGTTCATCATGACTGCAGTTACTGATCACAACTTCAATAGAGCAGTTACCCGTCAAATCAGTTATCTGATCTCCCGGATCACGAAGCCCCGCCCCAAACTGCATTACAGTTCGGGAAGGAAAAAACTACGCCGGCAAATGCGTCAGCTAAACGCAGGTTTGGCCATACCGGGGTTAATGACAACTTGGTTTAACCATAAAAACATGTGAAACTTCAGATATGCATAGAACTAAAAGCTGAATTACTATACATAAACGCTTCTTTTATTACACTTACATAAGGAGAGAGAGAGAGAGAGAGAGAGAGAGAGAGAGAGAGAGAGAGAGAGAGAGAGAGAGAGATAGATAAGGACAATGCAATCAGACTTGTTATCGGAATTTCATTTGCTGTATTATAGAGCAAAATTATCATCATCTCTTATTTTAAAGTTACTACATTAAACACAATGTGTCTCAATCTACAATTGCACGAGGTTTAAAGGTCGCTCATGAATGGCAAAGGCAAGGGATAGGACAATGCCCTAGAGACTGAAGGCACACACAAATTAGTGCCAAAACCCCCTCTTCGTCCAAGCTAGGAACAGGGAGGGCCAGGCAATGACTCAGCAAGGTAGACTTATAGGCTTCCCATAACCACTTATAATGGCAAGGTTGCAGACACAGCTAAAAACTATCAAGGTTGAGCAGGTCTCGAACAATGATCCCAGCTTTGGGAAGGAGGGTATCGTCCCGAGAGCAGGATATTACCCGCCCGACCCTCTCATACATTACCATCCTCTTTGCAAGTGAAGTATATGAAAAAGCTGTATCTAAACTTGGTTCCTTTCATCGGTGTGATCGATAACTACCACTTATTATTACAAGCTAAGCTACGACCCTAGTTGGAAAAGCGGGAAAAGGTACTGTTATTTCAAAGAAAAACTTCAAATGTTTTGTAAACATTCATAAAATGTTTACGCAAACAGTTTACGGAACTATTTTGCCTTGTCTCCGACAGTACAGTGCTGATTCTTGTTAAGAAGTCAATGAAGATGAACAATTTCAACTATCTTTAGCATCGCTATCTCTATTTCGGGGTCATAAACTATAAGAAGAGTTAATAAGACACTCAAATCATTAATCTACGAGTCGTTTACAGATTGTTAACCCTTTACTTCAAAACCTCATAAATGTCTATATTTTCCAAATTTTTTATTTAAATTTTACAATAATACCAGCTCATTTCGTAAACGTATTGCCCAATTTCAACCCCAAAATCAACTAAGACTACAATGGGAAAAGAAAGCCCGAAACAACAAACATGACAGTCCGGTGGTGATATTACATTTAAGATATCTGGCAATTATCACTTGACATGTGTAATATGGTTCATAATTGTACTTAAATCAGCATCTCATATTTATTTTGAAGCGTCAATTATTGTGATGTTCATGCTATGAACAAAATGGATTTATACCCATTTGATGACGAAGATTAATATCAGCAAAGCTACAACCCTAGTAGAAAAGCAGGATGCTATAAGCCCTAGACCTCCACTGAAAACAGTCCAAGTAGGAAAGGAAATATCGAGACAAAATAGTGGGCCAGAGTGTATCCTCACGCAAGAGAGCTCTAGACAGTGGAAGACCATGGTGCAGAGGCTATGGCACTACCCAAGACTAGAGAACAATGGTTTGATTTTGAAGTGTCCTTCTCCTAGATGAGCTGCTTACCATGGTTAAGAAATCTCTTCTACCCTTACCAAGTGGAGTTTCAACCAGTATGAGTTAAAGACCTTTGAATTCAACTACACGAAACCCTTTCTATACTGATTACCTCATCAGCGTCAATATTTACACGGCCTGGAATTCAAATGATTTTAAAAAAAATGGTAATAGTATACAACACCACGCTCTCCATTTACTCCAAAATAATGCAATCCTGCAGTTTTCATCTTCTTGCACAGTAATTAGGTGGTTATTTAAAATCTGGGAAAGCAATAATTAGCAAGATATGTTAGGGAAGGGGTTATAAAAAGAAAATAACTCGGTTTCCTCACTAAACGACTCTGAACTGACATGTCAACACAGTCAACCAAACAGGATTCGTGATGCCAGCGTACATTTGATATACTGTATTCTCAAAATATGCTTAGTTAAAAATGGATTAATTACTCAAAAGTGTCCATAAAATACGCAATTTACAAATAGTGACACTTTTGAGTAATCGCTCATTTTTTTTTATTGAGTATATTTTGAATATACAGTATATCAAATGTACGCTGGCATCACGAACTTCTGTTTATGTACGCTGGCATCACGAATCCTGTTTCGTTGACTTTGTTGACATGTCAGTTCCAAGTCGTTTGGTGAGGAAACAGTTATTTTCTTTTTATAACCCTTTCCCCAACATATCTTGCTAATTATTGCTTTCCCAGAATTTAAATAACCACCTAATTACTGTTCAAGAAGATGAAAACTGCAGGATTGCATTATTTTGGAGTAAATGGAGAGGGTGTTGTTGTATACTATTACCTTAAAAATTATATATAGACTGCCAAAGAACCAGCCACCCGTGGAGATACTACTGCTAAAGTTATCGGGGCCTTTGATGAGTTGGAAAGTACTGTATTAGATCCCTCTCTAGTTAGAGCTCAATAGTTTGGCACATTCTTTACACATACACCTGGCAACACTTAATATAACCAAACAATTCTTCGCAGAAGAGGTTAACTACTGCACTGTAATTGTTCAGTGGCTACTTAACACTTGGTAATGATAGAAGAGGCTATTTGTTTTGGGTAAGGAGGACACTCCAAAATAAAACAGTTGTTTCCTAGCATTGGGTAGTGCCATATCCTCTGTACCTGCTTTTCCAGTCTTGGGTTAGTTATCTTGCTTGAGGGTACACTCGGGCACCCTATTCTATCCGTTTCCTTTCCCCACAGGGATATTTTTCTTGTTGGAGCCCTTGGGATTATAGCACCTTTATTTTCCAACTATGGTTGTAACTTAAGTAAAAGTAATAATGAAATTATATCCAAATTCCAGGCCAAGATAAACACTTACTTTACCTATTTCAAAATACAGGCCAAGATAAACACTTACTCTATCCGTTTCAAAATACAGCCAAGATAAACACTTACTCTACCAGTGGGTAACAATAATTGACACGAGCGGAACACTCCACCTCTCACAAGTTAAACATGAGAACTGACAAACTGAGACAGTGAGACTGAGTCACTGAGCTGAGAGCTCGCTTGTAATCGCCGCGAGCTGCGAGACTGTGAGCGTCTGACCACGCTGAGTCCGACTGATCTGGTTGCGCTGCAATTGCTGCAGCCTGCAGTGACGGCTACAGCGAGTCCAAGTGAGTCGGTCTCAACGGATAAAGTATTTGCTGATTGCTGACTCTAACTAGTGATCATGAACAAACAACTTCAGCTCAGCACCCAGGATGAAGTTAAAACAATTGCTCTCGAGTGACCGGGTCTCAGAGTTTCTAAGAGGGAAGTCTGATTTACCGCAAAACAATGCTAAATCTACCGAAGTTCCTATTACCATAGAAGTGTATATGATGTATAATAATTTGTTGTGTGCCAGAGTTTTTTCACTACTCTATTTTAACTTTTTGTTTCTTTTTACTGAGAACCAAAGTAACAGGGTTGAGAATAGACTGCTCATTAACGTTAATTACCGGAAAAAATCAACCTACGAGTGCTATGATTACCCTATTTTACTATATCAAGTCACTTGAGTCTAAAATGAGCAAAAAGATCTAAACATCAACTTTCACAAATAATCGTCGACTTATGGAATGTAAAGATTTTATCTAAAATCTTGCATGGAGAGCATGCGGTTTTTTTTTTTTTTTTTTCCAAATATAAATGGTATCAGTGATATGATTTAGACTAGAATAAAGAGTTGCTGCTTTGGGAGAAAATTTCATTGCTTACAATTGAATACTATTAATAAACACAAAAAGTATCGACCAACAAATTACCATTTTACCAAATAAAATGCATTTTTTTTTCATCGGTGTTTGCCGCGTAATTCATTTGCTGAACTTGGGCAGTATTGTGATGTAACCTTTCTTTCATTATATGTTAGTTATGCAACACACACAAGATATAATATATATATATATATATATATATATATATATATATATATATATATATATACTGTATATATATATATATATATATATATATATATATATATATATATATATATATATATATATATATACTGTATATATATTATATATATACACTGTATATATATATATATATATATATATATATATATATATATATATATATATATATTTATATATATATATATATATATATATATATATATATATATATATATATATATACATATATATATGTGTATATATATATATATATATATATATATATATATATATATATATATATATATATATATATATATATATACACACACACACACACACCTGTGTGTGTATGTCAAACGTAGTGCAAGGTTTTGTATATTGTCATGATCAGGAAAGTTGTATTAGGCCCATCCATACTAGGTTGGTTTGCTGTAAGCGATCGGACTGAAGTCTCCCACTATCAATCTGGTGAAATCTGGCCAAATCCTAAACAAGGATAAGGACACGTCTTAGGCTTTTGTCCTCGCAGTGGACTATAAATGGCTGCATTTGTTTATATATACATATATTATATATATATATATATATATATATATATATATATATATATATATATATATATATATATATATTCTAATGTAGTGAAAAGGTTTATGTATTACCATGATCAGCAAGGCTGTAGGCTACTAGTCATACTAGGTTGGTTTGCTGTGAGCAATCAGACTAAAGTCTCCCACCATCACCAATCCGCAGTGGCCAGCATTGTGATGATAATTGGCCAAACCCAAACATGAATAAGGACATGTCTGAGACCTTTGTCCTACAACGGACTAGATATGGCTGCATTTGTTGTTTTATATATATATATATATATATATATATATATATATATATATATATATATATATATATATATATATAATGTGTGTAGGGAGTGCCGACTGGGCACGTGCATGTCTGTTTTTCCATGTGTTTACTACAGGAGGCATCAATACAAGTGCAGCGTGGGTGTATATTCCATAACCAAACTAGTAAAACAACTATTTTTCCCATTGGAAATATATAAAAAAGGCCTTCTTAGCTTACTTCACCCATCCCCGAAACATTGGTGGTTTGCTGTAAAGGGAATCAATAAAATCGACTACATCCTTCGTTATTCGATACTGCGAGAGAGAGAGAGAGAGAGAGAGAGAGAGAGAGAGAGAGAGAGAGAGAGAGAGAGAGAGAGAGAGAGAGAGAATTAATCGAAATTCTGGTAGTTTTAAGGTCACTTCATGACAGCAGCAGAGACGGGGGAAGCGAGGTACTTTACTTAGTTTAAGGGCTGCTTTTCTACTCCAATGCAACAGGGAACCCTAATCTCTACAGGTGCAAAAAGTTTAGTTTTTAAATGTTTAAAGCCCACTGCTTATTGGCAGAGGCAAAGTACAGTAACATTGCCCTAGCAAGCAGGACAATGCCCTAAAGACTGACCATATACAGTATACATATGATCAGCACCCAAGCCTCTCCACCCAAGGTAGTCCCAGGAAGGGCCAGACAATGGCTGCTGATGACTCAGCAGCTAGAGCTATAAGCTTCCTCAGACCAACCCCCCATCCTCAGCTCACAATGATGGTGAGGTTTCGGCCACTAAAGAAACTAATGAGTTTGAGTGTGATTTGAACTGGGGCCACGCTTGAACCCCAGTCTGGCGATTGCCAGGTAAGGATGTTACTAATAGACCACCACAACCCCCTCTCAAACCAATCAAAGAGGTGCGAATAACAATGGAATAGATTATGGGATTCAGGCTTGACCGGCTGGGGGTTTCTCATTTCACTTGCTTGAAATTGGAAGACCTTGTTAATTCACTTGCATTAATTTGCTCTTCACTTCTCCATTATTCATTTCTTCCAACTTACAGCATTCTATTCTGTGTAAGGCTGTATTCGGAGGTAATGTCTACTTGCACTGGCTACAAACAAACTATAGAACATTTTGACAAACAATAACATTTATTATTAAGATCATTTATCATCATCTAAGTTAAAACCATAGTTAGAAAACAAGGAAGCTATAAACCAAAGGACTCAAGGAAGGAAAAGTAGCCCATTTAGGAAAGGATGAGGAAATAATTCAACTATATAAGAGGTAATGAATAAAGAATACAAAGTATCTTGTGATCATTAACAACATAAATGTAGATCTGCCATATATAAAGTTTGAAGAGGGTCTGAACTAACTGACATATATAATACGTCAGTCAATTTAGCAAAAAATCATTTGCTGAAGTTCCACCGATTCTCTAAATCTGGCCACACGCCCCTTCTCATGAAAGTGGGACCACTATTTCATGGATTTAGGTCCTATGACTGGTGCTAGGACCACGAAGACCATTCAGCCTCGAGATCCAGCCGGAGAAAAACTTGGCAGTTGCGAAAGAATGTGAGATGAAGCCAAATAAAAAGAAAAAAATAATCCACAGAAATTTATGGCAGATAAGATACCAGTTGAAAAAAAGGATAAACCAAGTGATTTTATAACATTGATACCAAGCTTATTTACAAGATTTTGTCTTTTTAAAATAAGATCAATATTTCATGTTGATTAAGCTTATCGTTTTATTTATCACATCTTAGGATTTTGTGTATTTGTTTCTTTAAATGGATACACGCAGTAATGTAATAGTGTATAGTATTTACACAAAGTTACATAAAATGTCCTATCTTCAATTTAAGCAGTAAATGGGATATCACCTTTAAGGATGTTTAAAATTCCCAATACACATCCTACTTGAGACAGGAATGACTCGGATTTTTTTTTTATTATTTACAGAATTCTAACCATTTAAAAGATACGTCAGCAAAACATCGGTAAACAAAGGGCGTTGAAGTATCAAATTGGAATAACATAAGAGTCTTAGGACTATGGTTTTTTACAAGTAATTGGAATAATTAAGACCCATTAAAGACAATTAGACACCATTAAATAAAAATTAGCCAAACTGGCATACTATATCCTAAATTGTGGAATCTGATATAGATAAGGTACTGTAAATTTACAATAGATTTTATTGCACAATTATCCATTTGAGAATCAATTTTACCTAAACACAGTGTCAGACTATGAAAGATTCACAGAACAGAATGCTCCTACATTTCTGGGATGAGAGATGCATCATAGAACATAGAACAAAATACAACTGAAGTAGACTGGGTAAATTAAGTCCAAAGTACTTGAGAAATAAGCAAGTCAAGACAGAAAAACAACCGTATTCTCTGTTCAACTACCAAGCGTCAACATCCAAAACACACCCACTATCTTAGAAAGTCATTTATATGAAAAACCTTTGTTGAAAGGAGGAGAAGCCCCTTTAGCTATGGTAAGCAGCTCTTCTAGAATACTAAAAATCAAACCATTGTCCTCTAGTCTAGGTTAGTGCCATAGCCTCTGTACCATGGTCTTCCACTGCCTTGGGTTAAAGTTCTCTTGCTTGAGGATACACTCAGGCACACTACTTTATCTTGTTTTTCTTCCTCTTTTTGGAATTTTTTATACAGTAGTTTATATACAGTAGATCTAATTTAATGTTACTTTTCCTATTAGGGTTGCAGCTTAGCTTGAAGTAATAATAATAATGATAATAATAATAATGGTTTCCAATGGAAATAAAAATGCAATGTAGCATTATTCAGAATCGTCAATTATAGTGAATTAAAACGTCAAGTAAAATCTTTTTCGGGATCGAGCCATGTCGTCCTGATGGAAGGTTCCTTCAGTAGCTTCCTTTGGATATATATGACTACCATAAATATTCCCAAAGAATTAAACTAAAGGTTTCACAGAATGCTAACTTCTGGCGCGAGTACCCTAAAGGTTTCCCTCTAGGATATCGTATATCAACAGGGGACGCATGCATTAACACGCCACATGGCTATCTGCACCCCACCTAGCGTTTACGCTTTGTGGGGGACAGGTGGCGAGGTAACTGAGGAGCCGTTCCAAAGTTACCCTTCCTTCGTTACTGTTACGGTACTCGCAACGTAAACAAACCGTCCGCCATACTGTGTGACGTTACATCCGTCCTCATTCCTCGTCTGGTAGCTCCCAACATCGTTTGTTTGTTCCCAGTGATCATCTTTTATCTTGTGCATCCTGCGCCATGTCTCAACCTTCTGCCTTGCTCTTCTTCTGGAAAGTTGGGTAGCAGGTTCTTGCATTGTTTAAATAAGCTCTGGCCGTAAAGTAACGATTTTTTACGCTAAAATCTTGTGTTTTGTGGTGGAGCTGTGCCTTGCCCGGAGGCGCCATTTTATGACGCCGCTGTTCGCCTCGCATGCTTTATTTAGTTAGCCAGAACAGCCTTCCCGGCTTTATAACTAATTAAAATATCATTAGTTACTTAGTCTTCATTAATAGGAATTACTGTAGTTATATTATGCCGATGGTATTCTTCTGCGCTCTTAGTTAGCCGACCCCATACTAGACTTTTAGCCTAGCCTAGGCCGCAGCCTAGTGTTCATGTTTACTTCTGCATGATATAATAAGTGTTCCTAGTGTTTATGTTAATGAAGATATAGGCATTTTTAAACATACAAGATTCAGTGTTGCACATATCTTTCGCCTTCTAGGGACCATACAAGGGACCGTGCCTGGTCCATCCATGTCACATCCCCTAACCCAACATTGGGGCCCTTGTATGCTTCCTTATCTCCCCTGTTACCTTCGGGTAACCTCCCTCTGGGTAGCCTTGCTATATCTTAGCCCCTTACCCGGAAATATTTTCGGGTAGGTTAGGCTAGATCGTTCTTCCCTCTTCCCTACCATAGTTTATGGGGGGGACCTCGGACAGAACCCCAGAGTACCTATCGTTCATCCCAGTCCACCCTTAGGGAACGCATTTCCCTTTAGGTATCGACTGAGACTGAAGGTGGAGGGGCCCTGCCCTTCCCCCTAGACTGCTCTTGGTTGGGACACGTCCCTTCCTCCTATAGCCTAGTGATATGTCTTCCCAGCCCTCCCTAATCTAGGAGAAGCTCTCCTGTTTTAGGTTAGGCTTTGGGGGATTCTGTTTTATTATAGTTTAGGACAGTACACCAGTGCTGTTCCTACTCTGAGCTAACCTACCCTAGGGTTGGAGAGCGTTTCTCTCCTGCCTGGGTAGTATAGCATCTAACAGATTCCCCCACCCCTTGGGAGCTTTAGGGTTACACCCCCTTCTGCTCCCTCAGACCCCTACCCCCACTTTATCCCTTTGTGTCGGCTTGCCTTCACACCCCTGTCCGCTGTCGTACAATTCCCCCCTTGGAGAGAATTGTAGGTTAAGCTGTGCTCTCCTGCTTGGTTGGCCGCTCTGCTACACTTCCCTCTCATAGTCAAACTATAGGGTAGTGTTGGTAGCCGGCCTGCCGGCGGAAGATCACCCTCCCCCCCTTTTTGAGTGTCTTCTGATCCTCCCTTTGATTACCATAGGCATCCAGCCGTCTGCCGGCTTCCTGCCGCCGGGTGATAGGCATATCCCCTCCTATCATGAGAGCACTTCTTCCGGAGGGAAGCCGGTCGGGTATCGGACATTACCCTTCCCCACTTCCTCCTATCTTTCTCTCTTCTATCATGGTGCCGGTCCACTGCTGCCTCCGCCTGTCGGCGCTAGCCGCCGGCACCCCAGGTGACTTTCCTACTTCATAGGATGTTCCTATCTGAGGATTACCTAAGGCGACAACCTGCCGGCTGCCGCCGCCGACTTCTCAGACAACCTTCCTTCTTATGTACCCAGCTAGGTTCATCAACGCCGACAGCCTGCCAGCTGCCGGAGGCCACCACCCTGCCGGCAACCTGCCGCCGTGCCGGCGGTCGCCCTTATAGGTGTCTCCTACATCTCTGCTGCTCCGTGTGTAGCCTTAGATGGATCTACCCCGCCGGACCGGCCTACGGCTTGCCGGCGACGCTACTGCGGCTTCCATGGACAAGTACCCCTTCCCCCTGGCTGCCGGCTCCGTGCCGGCAGTCGACCTATACAGCTGTATAGCCAGACTGATCTTCTTTGGTATTTCATACCTTAAAGACAGTGGCTGGGGTGTACGGTTGTACAGTACAATGTTTCCAGCATACTCTGTGCTTCTCAGTGCAGTCTCTTGCCAGGACCTACCCAAATATAAGGGGGTTTTACCCTATTTTCCCCCTCCTTTCTCTAGGTTCTGAACGGTTTCAGACCCTCTCCACTCTGTAGACAATTCCTTTATAAGGAAGCCTAAGTTTGGCTCCCCCATAGGGATACCATTCCCTCCCCTAGAACCTCAGGTCCTAAGTAATTGTCGGCAGAAAAGGTCACGGTAACTGGCTGGACAGGACTCACAAGTACAGTATGTCTTCCTACTTCCCTTCTAGCTCACCTATCCTGAGCTCACATAAAACACAATGCTACAGATTAGTGAATCTTAATTTTAAGAGTAATGTAAGCCATAACTCTCTTTTCCATGTTCTCATGTTCACTTTCTTTTACAGGAGGAGAACCTGAAGTGTGAGAACTCCTTCTGTGGAGTTCGCCGCCCGGACTTTTACGGGTATAAGGCGTGCCGGACCCACACCCCCTGTACAGCAAAAAAGGGCAACCTGAAGTATTGGGATCCACAGTCCTGCTCAACCTGCAAAGGCCTCCTTGATGAGGCGTTCGACAACCCTCCGTCCGCGGAGGCCAGGGACAATGCTCGAGAGAAACTGCGCAAGTGGGTGCGCGGCTTCCAGAACGCCACCGGGCCGTATCTCCCCAATGAGAAGATGAGGGCCATGCTTTTCCCAAAAGCGTCCGCAGATTCTATGGTTCCCCAGGATCAGATCCCCTTGATTCAACTGACTGTTGAGCCCGACATGAGACCACGCTTAGCAAGTGTCGTCTGGACGAGGTGGAGATGATGTCGGACGTGTCCGACAACACCGAGAGGACCCTCATGGGTGAGGATCTGGAGGAAGAAGAGGATCAGGTGGAGTACACTGATTCGGAGGGCGAGGTCGCCCCACCACCTCCGGCAGCCCCTGTAGTGGTCGAGGAGCCAGTCCCCTCCACCTCCGCCGCCTCGCAGCTCCTGCTACCCGCCACCGAAGATGCAATCCGGGTATTGGTGGCATTGATGGACGAGAAGCTCAATAAGCATTCAGCGGAGCTCACAAGTCGTTTGATGGGATGGAAGCAACCGAAGAAGATCTCGGTTAAGGACCTTCCCTCCTGCTCGGAGTCTAACCCCTGGAGGTACGCCGAGCATATGCCCATTACGACGGGAAAGATCTTCATCAACGACAAGTTAGGGTCCATCCTTTTGGAAGAAGTGGAATTCTTCCCTAACTTTGAGGCTTACCCGGACTGTTACGTCCGACTCAGGTCCGAACCGGCCTCCAAGGAGGAGACTAAGCCCAAAGAGGTGATCGTGTTTGATCACTCAAAAGCCCAAGCCATGCTGGCAGAGTGCCTTAAGAGTCGCGGTTTCACCTACTCGAAAATGCCGGCACTGAGTAAGAAGCACCTGTCCTTTCTTGCTCCCTCTTCTGCGACCTTTCCCTTCGTAGAAAAGGCCTTCCATGCGGTCATGAAGGCGATGGAGGAAGGAAAGCCCTGCCCTACCCTGGAGGAGTGTAGGCCTCTCTCCCTCGCCCTTCCCCCCCGACGACAGATTCTGGAAAGACATCCAGTTTACTTTCACGGTCGGGAAACTGGACCCTGACGTGGCTGGACGTCAGTTCAACGAAGATCTTCCAAAGCTGAACGACCACCTTCTCCGTCGGGAGCAGGAGACCAAGGAGAGACTAGCTGCCTCACCAAATTCAGCTCGAGGTCATGGCCGGGGACGTTAGAGTCCCAGATCTATATATGGTTCTCGCGAAGACCCACCTAGTGACTGTGATGAAGGACTTGTACAGCTTCATCAGGGCCCGAAGAACCTGCAGAGAATTCGTGTTTGCCAACGCGGCAGTAAAACACGAACCCCGGAAGCTAATCTCCTCCAACATCTGGGGCAAGCATCTCTTCCCATCTGCTCTGGTGAAAGAGATCGTGAACAAAGCCGCTTCTGGGAACCGGAACCTTCTCAATAAGTGGGGCATGTCTCGCAAGAGGAAATCCTCTCAGGAAGAAGGCCCTCAGCCTAAGAGGAAATCCTCCAAACCTAGACCCCAGCAGCGTCAACAAAAACGCCAGTTTCCGGCTCCCGCTACTCCCCAAGTGGTCGCACAGCCGCAACAGACCTTTCAGTTGGTCCCCCAACCGGTGGTGTCGCAATCACCGGTCTTCACCCCTGCCTACGAACGACAGTCCTCTACCTTTCGTCCCGGAGGTAGAGGCTCCGGCAGAGACTCCTCTCGCCGTCCCCCCAGGGGCAGAGGAGGAAGGGGAGCTAGCAGCCGAGGTGGCAAACCCTCGGGAAACCAGAAGCAATGAAGTGCTTCCGGTGGGAGGAAGACTCCGCCACTTTCAGGATCGCTGGACCTTCGATCCTTGGGCACACAGCATCATCAAGAAGGGACTGGGTTGGAGCTGGACACAACCACTTCCAACCTTCCACCAATTCTTCCAGCCATCAACCCCCCTCTTGGAAGAATATGTCCTAGAACTCTTGAACAAGGTGATCAAGAGGGTAAAGTCCACCAGGTTCCAGGGAAGACTGTTTTGTGTTCCCAAGAAAGACTCGGACAAACTCAGAGTCATTCTCGACTTGTCCCCCCTCAACAAGTTCATTGCGAACAACAAATTCAAGATGCTGACTCTTCAACAAATAAGAGCCCTACTGCCTCACAAGGCCTACACGGTTTCAATAGACCTGGCGTATACCTACTGGCACATCCCAGTGAACCACCACGCTTCCTCCTACCTAGGATTCCGGCTTCAACGAAGAAGCTACTGTACACCTTCAGAGCCATGCCCTTCGGGCTCAACGTGGCTCCGAGAATCTTCACCAAGCTAGCAGACACAATCGTCCACCAGCTACGCCTTCAGGGCATCCAAGTGATGGCCTACCTCGACGACTGGCTGGTCTGGTCGACTTCGCCAGAAGAATGTTTGAGAGCTTGCAGCAAAGTGACCCAGTTCCTGGAACATCTGGGTTTCAAAATAAACACCAAGAAGTCTCGCCTCGCTCCAACTCAGAAGTTCCAATGGTTAGGAATCCATTGGGATCTTCAGTCACATCGCCTCTCCATCCCACTGAAGAAAAGGAAAGAAATAGCAGGGTCTGTCAGAAGACTTCTCAAATCCAAACGGATCTCAAGACGACAACAGGAACAAGTTCTCGGATCCCTACAGTTCGCCTCAGTGACAAAGCCAGTGCTACGAGCACAGCTAAAGGATGCCTCAGGAGTCTGGAGACGAAACGCATCCGTCGCTCGAAGGGATCTCAAGAGACCCCTACCGAACAGACTTCGCTCCCTTCTAAGCCCGTGGTCAGAAGCAAGGACCTTGAAAAGATCCATCCCTCTCCAACCTCCGCCTCCATCGCTCAACATCCACATGGACGCTTCTCTGGAGGGTTGGGGGGGGTCACTCTCATCAACGGCAAGTTCAAGGAACATGGTCTCCCCTATTCAAGACGTTTCACAATCAACATCTTGGAGGCCATGGCGGTTCTTCTCACCCTCAAGAAATTATACCCGCGTCCCTCGATACACATCCGTCTAACCCTGGACAGCTCGGTAGTAGTCAGTTGTCTCAATCGTCAGGGCTTGAGATTGCCCCACATAAATCAGGTGCTATTACCCATCTTCCGCCTGGCGCACAGGAAGAAGTGGCACCTGTCTGCAGTTCACCTACAAGGATTCCGCAACGTGACGACGGACGCTCTATCAAAGACAAGCCCCATAGAGTCGGAATGGTCCCTAGACGCAAGATCATTCTCCTTCATCTCTCGTCAAGTCCCGGAACTACAGATCGACCTCTTCGCGACAACAAGCAACTTCCTCGATATGTGGCCCCTTACGAGGACCCCAAAGTGGAAGCAGTGGACGCCATGTCCCTGGACTGGAACAGATGGTCCAAGATTTACCTGTTCCCTCCACTCAATCTTCTGCTGAAAGTCCTCTCCAAACTGAGAACCTTCAAAGGGACAGCAGCCCTAGTGGCTCCCAAGTGGCCCCGGAGCAACTGGTTCCCCCTAGTCTTGGAGCTACAGCCCAAGCTGATCCCCCTGCCGGGCCCAGTTCTCTCCCAACAGGTGCAGAAGTCGACTGTCTTCGCTTCATCAAAGAAAGTCAAGGACCTTCATCTCATGATTTTCTCTCCCTAGCCGTGAAGAAAAGGTTTGGGATCTCGAAGAAAAGTTTGGACTTCCTAGAGGAATACAAAACAAAGTCTACCAGAAGGCAATATGAAGCATCCTGGAAGAAGTGGGTATCCTTCGTCAAGGTAAAAATCCCTACGGAAATCTCCATAGATTTTTGCATGTCCTTTATTCACCTTCATGGACAAGGCTTAGTAGCCAATAGGATTTCCACCTGCAAATCGGCCTTGACTAGACCACTTCTGTACGCCTTCCAAATAGATTTATCCAGCGAAATCTTCAATAAACTCCCGAAGGCGTGTGCTAGACTCCGTCCAGCACCTCCACCGAGACCCATTACGGTCCCTGGATAAGGTGCTCCATTTTGCCTCTAGCTTGGACAACGAATCTTGCCCTCTGAAAGACTTGACTCAAAAAGTGATCTTCCTTTTTGCTCTCGCCTCGGGAGCCCGAGTCAGTGAAATAGTGGCATTATCAAGAGAAGAGGGCCAGATACAGTTCGCCGACACGGGGGAACTTACCCTCTTCCCTGACCCCATGTTTCTCGCTAAAAATGAACTTCCCACCAAAAGATGGGGCCCTTGGAGAATCTGCCCCCATGAAGGAAGATGTCTCTCTATGCCCAGTGGAGAGTCTTAAGGTCTATCTTCAAAGAACTTCAGACTTTGGCGGAGGACAACTTTTTAAAGGAGAAACTTCGGGTAGTGACCTGTCACTAAAACAACTAAGAGCGAAAATCACCTACTTTATTTGCAGAGCGGATCCTGACAGTACACCCGCAGGTCATGATCCTAGGAAAGTCGCCTCTTCCCTGAACTTTTTCCAAGGAATGAATTTTGAAAGCCTCCAATCCTTCACAGGCTGGAGGTCACCTAGAGTTTTCTTCAAACACTATTCGAAGCAGGTGCACGAAGTCAAGAGATTCATGGTGGCAGCAGGTAGCGTGATGAAACCGGCTGTTTAGTGCTGCGTAGAACAGCGAGTTTTTTCGGGACTTTAACGGGTGCCTGTGTTGACCCTAGTGCGATACATAGTGTTTTCAAGGGACACTTAGTGTCGCTAATAGACTGTTCTTCATCAAGGTGAAGTGACATAGATTCTTACACGTGTGCCACATGTTCTTGGACATGAAGTGTATGATTTTAAAAGACTGGCGTTCCTCAGGGAACTTGTGCTTAAAGGCAAAATATTTCCCTTTCAGATTCTACTTCACCGTCTTACTGAAAATCTATGTCTATTATCCAATATTATTACTGTACATAATTTTCCATATTTCCATGCAATTTTCAAATAAAATATTTATTTTATTTACCATATGCGTCTGATTTCGCTCCTATCTTTCATATGAAAATATATTGCTGTTATTATTTTATTGATCCTATTTAGAGTTTATTATAGTTAATACACTGTACCTACTACCTAATATATACTCACCTAATGGTATAAAATTTGTTCCTACACAAATATTTACCCTTCTGATCTGTCTTCGAGACCAGCATGATCTCTTCATCCAGGCGAGTCTATCCTCGTCAGGTTACTTTGAGATGTTCCTCTTGTCCAATTAGGACTTCCCTGCCAGGGGGGGTGGGGAAGCCAGGTCATTGTAATGCCACTGGTAGTGACATTTAATGGAGATGTCACGGTCTCTTCGGTCACCAGATCGCAGGAATGTTATTCGGAGTAGAAGGCACTGAAATGAAAAAAAAAAAAAAAAAAAATCCACGATACATTAATTCTTTAGTACACTTCCATCAGGATGACGTGGCTTGAGGCCAAAAAACGGCTTTTGAGCGAAGCGAAAAATCTATTTTTGGGTGAGATGGCGATGTCGTCCTGATGGACCCGCCCAACTGTTCCAGTTCAGCCTGCCAGGCCCCTCCCTGCTATACTGTATCGCGGAGGCTGGTTGGAAGCTGGACTTCGGAATGAAGACGGACGTGACGTCACACAGTATGGCGGACGGTTTGTTTACGTTGCGAGTACCGTAACAGTAACGAAGACTCGCAACCGTAACAGTAACGAAGGAAGGGTAACTTTGGAACGGCTCCTCAGTTACCTCGCCACCTTTCCCCCTCGAAGCGTAAATGCTAGGTGGGGTGCAGATAGCCATGTGGCGTGTTAATGCATGTGTCCCGTTGATATACGATATCCTAGAGGGAAACCTTTAGGGTGCTCGCGCCAGAAGTTAGAATTCTGTGAAACCTTTAGTTTAATTCTCTGGGAATATTTATGGTAATCATATATATCCAAAGGAAGCTACTGAAGGAACCTTCCATCAGGACGACATGGCCATCTCACCCAAAAATAGATTTTTCGCTTCGCTCAAAATCCGTTTCTTTATAATGTATAAAGTTTGACCAAGGCAAATTACTACATTGATCACTTGCACATCTATTTTGGGTCTTTTGAAGGAAGAATCTGCTAACAATCATTTCAAATATAAAGATTGATGTTTAGGTAACAATGTGTGGGAACTTCTACCAAGATAAGACAAATCATAAGCAATGGCCATCTTTGTTTTACCAATAGAAAAACTAAGTGGACAGCAACTAAGTCAGTCAGAGCTACTATTACTGGAGAGCTGATCAAAGAGGCTGGAATGCAACACACTTTAGAAACTTACACAGAGCTCAGGAAAAGCAGGGTTGAGAGAAATCATGCTGACCTACAAAAGCTGATAGATGGAATAAAGAGGGCATCGAACCCATTTACTGGAGGAAAAGCTGATCCATTGTGCAACATAGCCCTAGTTAAAGTGGCATCCGAGAAAGTGCAAGACGACGACCTGAACTTTCAGCAGACATCTCATTCCCTCTGTGATGATTTCAAGCAAGGTTGCTTTGCTGACCCCATACACTTTCAGAGGACCATACACTGGACAAAGCTAGATAACTTAAACAGTAAAGTAATTTCAATGAAAGGCAGCATGAAGAATTTAAAAGTGGAGGAGATTAGATTTACCCGAGATCTCTTAGGTCGACTAGTCTACCTAGCTACTACCACGAGCCTTGACATCAAAATAGTACTAGCATACCCATTGATGACAGTTCCCCCTTGCTTTGGTCACATACTTTAGATGGTAGCAAACAGAACTCGGCCAAAGCGAAGCTAGCAAAGTATTTTACATCGAAGATCAAATCACAAAAGCCCCTTAATTTGATATATACAGTACATCGTCAACACCATGTAATTGATCCAATCCTCAAATCTTGAGGACATGTCTGTATTCGCCATAACAGCGAATGTAGAATAAGTATATGTGTGAAATGAATAATATAGCTATACTGTAGAAAGGGAACTAGAATAAAGTTAAAAGCTAGCGAGAGAAAATGTGCTTACTATGGAGTATGGAAGCCCTCATCCTGGGCGCATTAACCTTTAGCCTTAATAAATGTTGAACACCACCATAGGAAAAGAATAAAGCCATTGATGTGCGGAGCATAAACACATCTCCATTGTGAATGTATAACGTAGTTGTGAACGAGAATTTGCAGAGAATACACACCGTAGAGCAATCTCCAAAACTACCACAATACCGCATCGTGTATGTATAATGTACACAATTATGTAATATATTAATGTTTTAACAACTGTAAGTTAGAGGAGGCTATAATGATCAACATACAAATCATTGTGTTATTCATTGTCTGACACATGGAGTTTAGATCAATAACATGTCAATTTGTAAAGATACCAACTTGCATATTGTTTATGTCACCAGGTTTGATCACAACAAATAGTGAATTCAACACTGCAGTATCAAATACTCCACCATTAGTTGCTAGAGAAAGAGGCGACTACAATGTCTGCCACATACATAGTTTTTAAAATATTTTTATTTTAATTTTTCATTACTTATATCGTTTATTTCCTTATTTCCTTTCTCACTGGGATATTTTTCCCTGTTGGAGCCCTTGGGCTTATAGTATCTTGCTTTTCCAATTAGGGTTGTAGCTTAGCTAGTAGTAAAAAATAGTAATAAGAGATATTTCTCAACAGATATTGAAGAAAATTGGCATTGCACCAAGAGTTGACTTTGTAACACATACAGGTATCCCTCCACCAAAACTGTAGAACAAAAGGAAGCGGGGTGCTTCAGACCTCGATATCATAACTGGTCCAAACTAGAAGAGGTCTAGCCATGAATGGACAAATACACTGAAGCGCCATTGGCACAAGACTTGTGTCAGTTGTGGAAGGGAATTCTTCCATTACATGTACAACAATGGGGCCGTCATCAGAAGCAGTATTGACTAATTTAGGAATGAATATGAGAAAGGTATGAGAAAGGCAACACCAGAGTAATTCTTCATTGTTCCGTAACTGAAATACAAACCACGCTATTTACATGGGGTAATTACTTCAGCGTAGCTGAATGATGAGCCATTAGAATTTTAACGAGGGTTTACTAACCCCCGCTAGTTAGCGGAGGGGTAGCTTTTTAACCCCCCCCCCCTCACACACACTAGCGAATGCTTCACTTTACTTTTGGTTCGGGCAGAGAACAGACCTGTCTGCTCTCTCCCTTGTCTTGACTGCCATTAATCTCTTTTGCTTTTTCTTCCTCACAGTGTGGTTGACGTTGGCCTCTATTACTGAATATGCGTACGTGTCCTGGACTACCTGGCCGCCCTTGTGGGACTTTTATGTCGGCGATCGACACTGATCCCCACACCTTGTGTCCTCATTGTACGGGCCAACGGAGCGATAGCGGTAACGTATGTCTTGAATGTAGAGAGTGGTCTACCTCCCAGTGGGAGAGGTTTGCCCGGCGCCGGAAGAAAAAGTCTAAAAGGGATATTTCTCCTTTAGAGGCTTCTTTGAAGAGAGAAAATTCCAAGACTACTTCTTCCGTAGCCCTTTCCTCCTCCGAAGCTCCCACTCGAGCGGTGTCTTCCGAGAGGCCGGCGAGTGGTAGTGTAGACCGTATTGCTGTTGACCGATCCTAGGGTGCGGGAGAGGTAGTTGCCTCCCATAGCGAGACAGCTGCCCCTCCTCCCCCCGAGGAGGATTTAAATATAGATTTGTCTGTAAATAACAATGATTTATTACAGCTTTGGGCTTCCTTGGGGCTTCAGGGTTCGCCCTCCAGGGAAGCCCTGTTTGACATGATCAAACTAGGTGCAGCTGTTAAACAATCGCCAACTACAGCAGGGATAGATCCTCTGTCTGTCGTTGACCTTGTTGTGATGGAGGCATCTGGTGGGTCTAGTCAAACCCCTGTGCCTGTTGCTGAGGTAGCTGAAGGCTTAGTATCCCCCTCCGAACATCTTTCAAGGGAGGAACTAACTCCTACGGTCTCTCCTGCCGGTGATTCTCCACCTCGAGGGAGTTCACTTACAGACTACTCCTCTTCAGAGGCCCTACGATGGTCAGCTCGCTGACCCCACGGCCCCTCGTGGGCGTATAAGGCAGAAGGCTCGTCCTCCCCTTCGCCGTAGAGGTCTTCCTTCTCCTCACAAGGGAGTTAGGAGGCGCCTCTTCGGCTCGTCGTCCCCACAGTCCTCTGCGGAGACGACTCGCCGTTGGCCGATCCTGCCAGCTACCACGTTAGACCTCTCCGGCGATCGTTCGCGATCCCCTTCGGAGGAAGGTCGTCCTTAGGAACCTGTGACCAGTCTCCCTCCAGACCTACCGTCACCCTTTGAGGATGCTGATACGCATTACGCGCCACCTAAACCTGCCATTGCGCAGGCACCGGTCCCTTCGGGGCATAAGGGACTCTAGCACAAATCTGTGCCTCATACCCTTAAGCGTCAGGTTAAACCTGCGCGCCCTCATGCTGCTGCTGCCGTTCCAGACTTAGCGCCACAGCGCTCACCTGCGCACCTGTTCCTGTTACATGCCAGGGTTCCCCTGCGTGCCCACAACCTACTGCGCCGCGGCGCCCACCAGCAGTTGCTGATCTAGCGCGCCAGCGCTCACCGGTTCCTGTCTCGTCGCACGCAGTCCAAGAGGGACCTAGGTTAGCGCACAGGCGCTCACAGGTACCTCTAGACTCGCAGCGCCCTTTTGGAGTTGGGCGCGAGGCACGCCCATCGCGCGCAGTTCCTGATACAGCGCACACGCGCTCGCCAACGCGCTTCCACATCTCAGCGCACAGTCCAGGAGGTGCCTAAGTTAGCGCACGGGCGCTCACAGGTACCCCTGGACTCTCCTTCCAGACTGCGCAATCCTGTATGCGCTTCTCCAGTCGCTCGCAATGTTCCAGTTGTGCGCCAGGTTCCAGTTGCGCTCGAGGCACCCCATGCAACTCAACAGTGCACACCTGTGCGCCCTAATCCGATCGCGCCCATCGCAGCAGCGCACACCTGCGCGCCTATACAGTGATCCCTCGCTACTTCGCGGTTCGACCATCGCGGATTTTTTTCATAGCGCATGTATATACATATATCGCAGATTTTCCGGAAATTTCGAAAATACCGCGATGTGACCGATGATGCGAGATTGGAGAAAGTAAGGAAAATTGAATCATGATTGATTTTCAATATAAATGAAACTTTGAGGAGCAACAAAGATATCATTTGTGGAGAGAGAGAGAGAGAGAGAGAGAGAGAGAGAGAGAGAGAGAGAGAGAGAGAGAGAGAGTGTGTGGTTTTAAATGTAATAATCAAAAAAATTTGATAGGCTATAACACATTGGTGCTTATGTAATATCAACTGTATACTGTAGACTGTTTGAATAAGTTAAGAAACACCCGAAATTAAAAAACAAAAGTACACGCTTTCTTAATGTGCAATTAACTATTTAAAGAGTAGCAATTTTCTAGAATAAAATTTTGTTTCCCAAAAAATAGTGTTTTGCTGATGAAATCGGATGACGTATTTTTAGCAACGATTGAAATGGATGTAAACTCGGCATAATTTTTTCGTTTCGTATTTAATTGACACCTAAGAAAACTAATTTTAGTTTCTTCATCTATAAGTAAGTATTGTATAACACGAGGAGAGAGAGAGAGAGAGAGAGAGAGAGAGAGAGAGAGAGAGAGAGAGAGAGAGAGAGAGAGAGAGAGAGAGAGAGAGAGAGAGAGAGAGAGAGAGAATCAGCTGTTGCAATTGAATGCCGTGTTTTTGTTTCGTGAGAATTTCATCGCCACGACTATAACAACAACATACTGTACTGAACTTTACAGTATTATACAGACTACTGTAATATGATAAAGTAAAATATTTGTAATAACCTATTTTATATGAAATGGGGCTATTTTTTTTGTTTAAAATTTACATTTACGTACATAAAACAATCTCTCTCTCTTGTAAATTGTTTTCCTGCTTTGCTACGCATGTATGATTTTATATAGATACGGTAAATAATATTTGTAATAACATTTTCTAAAAGCTTTTACTGTAATATTATTTATCTCTTTCATCATGCGCGTTAAATACCTTCGTTTGTTTACTGAGCGTACTTTATGACGCCGTCGTTTCAGGCGGCGTCATAAAGAAAAAATTTCATTTGGAAGTCCTAAGAAAAACTAAGTAAAACATTGGTAATAACAAAATCAACATACTGTATTGAATAATCAATATAATCGATGCAAAAACTAACCTATACACAGATGTGTAAATGCGTTTGTTTCTTCATTATGATCAGAGATAAACGTAAACAAAACATTGGTTGCCATGTTTTATCGTGCTTTTTGGCGTGTTTAGGAAACGCATGATATAAAATCGCCTTTAATATTTGTGCCTGTTTTAGTTTAGGGTACTGTAGTACATGCATTAAGTGTTCTGTACATTAAAGGGTAGTTTGTTAACAGTACTACGTAGGGAAGGTTTTAAAAGTCTGAATATACATGTTAATTAAATAAATACGTAAATATGGTGTCACTACTTCGCGGATTTTCACCTATTGCGGTCGGGTCTGGAACCTATCTACCGCGATAAACGAGGGCTCACTGTACAAATACTGCTCTTCAGTATATTCCGTGACTGACTTGGGTTACATTTCAGGCAAGTAAATTAAACGTCAGCATATTTAGTCAATGATTATTAACACCACTGTAAATTCCACCACACCTTTCAAGCAGTTGGTTAACACTGCCTTTTCCAGCTGAATATTTTTGCCACAATTTAAACCACTTACCCTGGGTTTAGTTAAACTGACACATAAACAGAAACAAAATTATCTCCAAATTTTGCACTTTCTGTAAAACACGTAAAATAAGTGTTTTAAAATAGGGTTTTCAACTATTTTAAATGACCAACACCCTGTCATGTTTACTTATCTGGCCCATCAAAATTTAGAATACAGTAGTTAATTTCATTTTCTCCCATATTGTCTACAGAAAGGAAGGCAAACCAACTTTGCATAACTATTTGCCCGGACTGGAATCTTTCATCATATATCAAATATATTGCATACATACAGGTATATTAAATACATCCCCATCACGAATGCGAGTCCGAAATCCTGTACTGAACACGAACACTGAATTGTCTCAAGTTATGGGCCGAATAGTCTTACAAATGGGGCAGTACGAGATTTAAATTCAATTAGCTTTTAAAGCAAATAATCCACTAACATACAAAATTTGATTTACTTAGATCACACTTTGCAATGAGAGGGGAGTAAAATGCCTAAAATTATCTTCTGTAATTTATTCCAACTCCCGAGGGAAAACAAGATTAATTTATTTTATACCAAAAAATAAGGGTAAGGATCAGTCTGAGACTGAGATACCCAACAATAATGAATACTGTTAACTCTTGACAAAAACCTGACAAGTACAACAGGAAATTTCCAGCTCAAAATAAGTAGAAATTTCACTTCAAAATTATAAAAATAAATCTTAAACAAAAATAGCATTTGAAGTATCTCTTTGCATAGAACAAAAATTAATTATTGCAGAAAATACACTAATTACTATGTTAAGGTCACCAACAAATTCAACAAATACACAACTATTCATATAAATATGGAAACTTAAAAAGTCATCAATTTGTCACTGAATAAATAACCATTACAATGTAATGTTGAATTTATTTAAATATAATTATTTGAAAAAAATTCAAATTCACAGTGACACAAAGTCTCCAACTTCATGTTCACTTCTAAAATAGGTTGTTTTCATAAAATTTTATCCTGACAAGAATGCATACAAGCCAAATCAGAATCTCAGATTGTATAAATCATTCAGTTCTTGAATACAAGGTTACAGAGTGAAACCAATTACATAATGTACTAATAAAACAACTTTATACTCCACAAATAGACCCTAATCTGAAATATTAAATAGAAAAAGATTTCAGGAGTGTCTAACTATCAACCATTCAAGTCAACAAGACTAGATTTAACAGATCAAAACATGTTTGAAATTTTTCTTTATCTTAACTTAAATGTTTTTATCAAGTGTCAACAAAGGTGAGAATAATTTATCATTAGTCATATAACAGAGACTATATACCAAAAATTCAACATTAACACAATACTGAACAAATTATAACAAACAAAAATACCAGACTTCAGTACATATACCTCCACTATCCCTACAAAATTACAAAAATATTAATTGGAAGCAAACTGAGCAGCCAGGCGCCTCTTTGTTCTTAACTTTGGAGCAGAAGGCGTAGAGCTACTAGATGCTTTGCCTGGATCACTGGTGCAGCTGGACCAAGTGTCATCATCATCGCCACACAAAGGGTTAGTCACACCCTGAAAAAGTATCTACATTCATCTCCTAATTAAAACTGCAGCAGTTTTGTACACACCAAGCAGGACATGTAAATGAATTTAGAACTGGCTAAAATTTCTTAAAAATATACCTGAAGCCGATTATCACGAAGTGGTACACTGTTCGCAATATCTTCTGTAGAAATGTGCGTGAACAATTCAGGAGATGGCAACTCGCTAGCACTTGGAGGTGTAGCATATTCTCCTCCCTTAACATCCTGGAAAATCCCATAAATTAAATTTATTTGCATCAGTCATTAAATAAGATAAAATTAATTCTTCAAATTTTTTTGCAAGTTACTTCCTCAATTCAGTATATGATCTCACAAATGCTTTCCTCATTAAAATATAAGAAATAAGAAACAAACTCCAGAAGCTGGAACACTAAAGATTAAGGCTAATGCCTATTGGCATAATTTACTTGCCTTAAACATCAACTAATATGCAATTTGTTTCAAAATTGCCTAAATCAACTATTCATAATTAGGAAGAGAAGGACTTTGCACAAAACAGTATTTGGAAATTTAAAATGGAATTCTATTATAAAGTCTTCAAGGTCGCTCAAGAATGGGGGAAGCAAAAGAGTGAATGCCCAAGGGACTGTCCATATGCACATGATCAGCACCCAAATTAGGACCAGAGGAGGCCAGGCAATGGCTGCTTGTGACTGCAGGTAGACCTATAGGCTACCCCCAAAACACCTAATTCTTAGCTCTCAATAATAGTGAGGTTGACACTAGAAACTATTGAGGTTTCTGCGACCAAGATGGACTTGAGCGGCCAGAAAATCTGCATTCATGGCAAGGGTTCCATAATACGTTAAACTTGCTACATCAGCGTAATGATCAAAGGAAATGTGACAGTTGGCCCCAAACTCGAAAATTACTTTCCCTGAAGCGTAGGTTGTCTTCAAGTGGTCACACATCTTGAAGAGCTAACCAAACAAACACCGTTCTCAATGAAATCTGACCAACGACTGTATAGGTAGAACTGGTTAGCCAAGACTGAGAAACTAGAATGTCTCTCTAACTGTATGGACGTATTTAAAGGTTTAAAGGCCGCTCGAATGGCAGAGGCAAGGGACTGACATTGCCCTACCAAGTAAGACAACGCCCTAGAAACTGACCATACATACATATTATCAGCACTCAGGCCTCTCTCCACTCAAACTAGGACCAAGGAGGGCCAGACAATAGTGACTCAGCAGATAGACCTATATGCTCCGCTAAAACTCCCATCCTTAGCTCACAAGGATGGCAAGGTTGAAGCGACCAAGGGAACCAAGAGTTTGAGCGGGACTAAGCAGTCTGGCAATCACCAGGCAAGGACGTTACCAACAGGCCACCACACCCCCCTTTGCTCCCTTTTACTCATGCTCCTGGAATGTCTTCAATCTAACAGACTTCAGAAACACTATAGAATGAAAAATGCTAGAGGGGGACGCCCAACTTCCTGATGAAGGAGCAAGCGGAACCTGGTACACAGCACCCCTTCTGTTACGTACCATGCTTAGAGCGATATGTACCCTTCTCACAAAAGCGGGGATAAGTACACTTTGGATACAACTGCTACCAATTGATCCTTCTATGTCCAAATCTACTTCATCCAGGTAAAAGTAGCAACACTAGGATTCTCCAATCAAAAGGGAAAAAGAAGGGTGGAGACCTTTCGTCCCAACTGGTAAAGGGACTCATAGGATTCCTGGGACATTACTCTCCTGTGTGGAGAGAAATAGAAGTAGTCATGTATATGCAACTCCTACTGATAGGTCTTCTAAGACTTAATTGTCTATAAAGGGAAAAAGAATGATGGTGGAGTGCAGACAAAGGTGAGAAAAGTGGTGAATGAAGAGCCTAGGTCCATTTTGAAGCCATAGCCTATTTAGAAGCTGGGGTCTATTTTGGTGCCAGTGTCCATTTCAAACAATGTGTCCTTTAAGGAATCCATCTTGAAGCTAGGATTAATTTTGAACCTGGCGACCTTTTAAGAGCCAGGGTCAATTTAGGCCCTATATCTATTTGGATGCCATATTCCATTTTTGACCTGTTGTATTTAAAGGAGCTGGGGTCCATTTTGAAGCCAGGGTCTACTTTGGTGTCACAGTCCGTTTTGGAGCTGGGGTGTAATATTGTGTCAGGGGTCATTTTAGATGTGGTTTGTTTACAGGAGGCGGGGTCTATTTTGGAGCAAGGGTCCATCTTGGAGCCGGGGTGTATTTTGGAGCAAGGGTCCATCTTGGAGCCGGGGTGTATTTTGGAGCAAGGGTCCATCTTGGAGCCGGGGTGTATTTTGGAGCAAGGGTCCATCTTGGAGCCGGGGTGTATTTTGGAGCAAGGGTCCATCTTGGAGCCGGGGTGTATTTTGGTGTGAGGGCCCATTTTGTACCTGGTATCTTCTAAGGAGACTGTGTCCATTTTGAAGCCATGTTCCATTTTAGACCTGGGTTCCTTAAGGGAGCTGGGTCTATTTTGCTGCCAGGGTCCACTTTGGACCTGACATCCTTCACGGAGACTGTTTATTATGAAGCCATTTTCCATTTTGGACCTGGTGTCCTTAAAGGAGCTTGGGTTCATTTTGGGGCCAGTGTCCATTTTGGAGCCAGGTCCCTTTCGGAGCCAGGTTTCCATTTTAGAGCCATGGTCCATTTTGGAGCCAGTGTTCATTTTTGGAGCCAGGGTCCAGTTTCTATCAAGGGTCCATATTGGAGTCAGGGTGTAAATTGGAGTTGTGGTCAATTTTGGTGATAGGGTCCATTTGGGACCTGGTGTTCTCCTCCTAGTGGTGTGTATTCCAGATGACCACGAGGGCACCGGGATAAGAGATACCAAGAACTATACGAAAAGACAGCACCAGCAGCAGATGTGTCTAGCGCCATCCCGGACATGGGATGATTCTGACAAGCAGAAGGGTGGAACCCCTGACTTTCAACTTCTCAGCAGCAAACTCTCCTTCCTCTGGTGTGGAACTATGTCCAAGGAAAGTAAACTTCCTTAGTTATGATGTTATTGTCACCAGGCCTCACTCACGAGGGAGCCATGATTATGTCTGTACTCTACGGTAACGGTGACTGCAATTAAGTGGCTATTCAGTGTGCTGGCGAGAGGTAGGGTTTTCCCACCACCTCCAGTAACTACAGACACCTTGTTATAAATTTCAACAGCCGAGTTCCAGCTATGCTGAAAACAAGCTCCTTTTAAGGGACTAGGGCTTTCATACATTTAGGAACAACCATAAATTTTAGTACTGTACCAATTTAATAAATCATTGCAGTTTTCCTATATCTCTGAAGAATATACCATTAAAACAAGGTTAAATTTTCCTTTAAATCTCCATAATAGACTATCCTAGATGTGCTATTCACCATCAACGAAAAATATTCCAAGTAGGTAGGTACAGTACGTGCAAGCAGTCTTGAGCAAGAGAGGAACCAACTTTTTTTAGTGGGGTTGCCAGGAAGAGAGAACTGCAGAGAAGCGAAATTGTACGAGAAAAAAATTCTTTAGTTCCACAAAAACTTCACCACTCATAATTGCTTGGGGAGGATGGACTGTATTGCAACACTAACTAGGTTTTTGAGGCACCTGTACCTGTCAGACTCTGGAATAGAGTAATTTCATGGCTACAAAGGCAAATCAGAGCTATGATAGGAAACTCTCCAGTGCGGTCTAAGGAACACCTCGGATACAGTCTCAAGGAAGATGACGAACGCAAAGATCAACCTATTTGTCAGGAAGTGAATCTAAAAACTTACCTGACCACCACTAAAGTCTATGTTGGGCAGAGAAAATTCTAGTGAATTATAGATTAAATTGGGAAAATTATATTTTCCATTAAAGCATGCTAACAATAGAGTACAAAAGCACTAGTTAAACAGGCAATGTGAAAAATGCTGAAATAAAATCTCATTACTAAATAACCTTTGATGGTTTTCTTTGATAGATAATGGCATGTTGGTAAATTCAAAGACAATCGTGGACAATTACAAAAGCGAGTAATATTTAAAACTAATAAAACCGTGCAAAAAATAAAATTCACCTGTTTGGAGAGTTCATCAAGTGTGTGAATTGAAATAGGTGGTGCCAAGGTACCCGTAAGTGCTGGTTGAGCAGTTGTGGTTGATGCCGCTGCAGTGCCTAGAGGTGCAACTGGTGGAGCAGGCACATTACCCCAACTAAGAGGTATGGTTGGAACCTAGTGTCAAATATAAATATAAGCAAGCAAAATCAAAACTTTCCTCCAAGAAGAAAAAAAAAGCAAGCATTTCATTCACCCATTCTAAAGGATGGTCTTCATATACAATACTAGCAAAGTAATAAAAACTACTCCATGATAGTGTGACATGCAATAAAAATATATAGGTATAAACTTCTAGAAACAAAAAATATACAGTACAAAACAAAAGGCACTGTTTTGCTCGTGTACTCTAAGAGGCAAAAAGGAATAAAAGAAATTTTTACCATGTAATGTGCAGGAGATAAAGGTGGCATCACAGGATACTGAGGGGACCACATTTGACCCCACATGACTGAACCACCAGTTGGTGCAGGGGAACCTGGGTAAACCTGAAATAAGAATGTTCAAAAGATTTTTAATGTAGAAAAAAAAAAAAACCACGATCCTCTATACTTTCGAGACTACGTTTTTTTCCCTGTCAATTAAACATAGCTTACGAGCACATCCATGCAAGAAATTCTAATATTTATTCAAAATATTTTATTACTATCAACCTCCCAAAACAGTTATCTATCACAAATTCAAGGGGTTATCTCATCGACAGTCATGTTGTATGAATTTGCCACCAAGAGGCGAGCAGCCAGAAGGATAGGAACTTAAAGAAATTGATGCATATGCTTTAGCATAGAGGGTGGAGAGGTCACCGATTGCCGAGCTCCCACAAAGCCACTTTCATAGTAGTAGTATCAAATTTAAAAATGTATCTTCTTAAACTTCGTTTTCTATAAAAGGAGTACAGTTGCTACACAGGCAAGAAGAATCTACACTGCAAGACCCAGATCAGAGGAAATTTTTTAACAGGTCTCCTACAGTTTTGGTCATTAATGGATATAAAGAAAGTTTCAAGTCATTCGACTTAATCTATAGTTTCCCAGTGTCTACAAAACCCTACAATTAAAGTACTGCATGAATAAGTGCTTACCTCTCATGGGCCACTATTTTCAATAATAAAACACTGTATACACCTACTCTAAATATTCAATAATATACATCTGCTTCAATATCCAATACTAAAATATACATCTGCTTCAATATTTATTACTAAAATACTGACTTAAATTCCTTTGGGGTTTTCTGTCCAATAAGATGAGATCCAGAAATGTGAGTAAAGCTTGACATTAGAACTTAAAATCTTCCTCAATCACTTCAACTACCCTCAATCAGCTACACACTATGAACCCTTTTCATCAGGAATAAGACTTAAAACTTTCAACTAAATACTAAAGAATCTAGACAACCTCCAAGATAATCTGTTAAAACTTCCCACTAAAGGAATTTAGAAAACAAAAACTCAGGGCTACTTATTTAAAAAAGAACTGTAATACTGTACTCACAATTGGTGATGAAGGCTGGTACGCTGATGGATTCATACCCATAATTAAATGATTATTAGAATTAGTTTCTGTAAAACAAAAAAGATAAAATTAGAAACTTAATTTTTAATTTTCTGATCAGTGCTCTGTATCCAACACTCCCCCCCCAAAAAAAAAAAAATCTTTTAAGGGAAAACACAGACAGCAGTATTATTTACATTCGGCCGATTACAGATTACCTTATTTACAATTTCCAATGCACTTGCAACTAATAAACGAAACATAGGAGCTTCAATAATAGTTTTAAACCAAACAATTATTCTCCTGGCAAAAACTGTAAACCTGTTCAGAATAAAAACCTCTAGAACCTGTTTCCAACCTTTTAAATAATTGGGTCTAGGAAACCCCTATTTTTAATACACCTGTATATTGATCATAAACCTTTCCAATTACCTTTCTCTATTGGAACTTGGGAATATCTACACTGAACATCTGGACCTTCGCTGAATTGTTATAAGACAATTTGGCAAAGGTATCTGTTTTTGGACAAGGGAGAACCTGAGGGCAAAGGGATTCGATGCCATTTTTTACCATTGACAGCACCCATAGCTCAGCTTACATACATTCTCATACCTGATAAAATATACTACTACTTTCCTCTTATTCATTTATAACTCCTCAGACTAAATGACAGACACAAAGAGCCATCCTTTTCATTCTAATTTAGGTTTTACCCTCTAACTTTTCACACTGTTCTCATAATAACATCAGCAGCCTTTTAACAACAAATAAAAGCTAAAACTTTATTAATAGCATGGTATATTTTATTTAACATAATAGCAATTTTTTTTTCAACCTTCCACAAGTCAGTAAAAATATCAAATGACTTCGAAAAAATTCACATGAACTTTATCATATTAAATGTATCAAACACCTGCAGTGTGAAAATAATTTCCTAAAGAAAATTTCTAATTCTTGATTTAAACAGAATGGAATAACTATAAAACCAATTGTCTGGTCCTAATTTCCCAAGTTATATGGAAAACATTAGGGAAACAAATTAGATTATATAATTATTTCAATTTCAAAATCCCTTATATATTAATCACCCAATACTTACAATGCTTTTTGATATTTAGTGAGAAAAATCCATTATGGCATACATGCAGTTAATCTTTTCATGCAAAAATTAATCTTTTTTGGTAATGTCACAGAATTCATAATTACTTTGTTGATAAATTCATTAATATCTTAAGTTAGGCAAACCAAAATAAAATAAAAAACCTGATAAACTGTAAACTTCTCTTCTATAAGAATTACTACAGAGAGAAATTCAAGTACAGAATATTTCCCACTTCAATACCAATAAACTAGACTCTTGGTTTAAATAGATTTGAAAACCCGTACTTAAGAAATTTCTTATATTTACACCAGTAACAGGTTCAAGAGAATTAACAATTCAATAAAAAGGTTTAGGAATTAATCATTTAACATAATGTCTAAGTAAAAAGTCTAACACTATCTTTACACTTGAGCTAATAAGAATCACCAAGAATCAACTTAGAAGTAACAAAATTATAACATCACTAGTACCTTTTTTTTTGGATACCTTTTTGAAAAAAAAAAAAAAGTTTCTTTAATGATTACATTCTTTGAGTTTGGATTTTCATTCGTATCCTCCTCATTTTGCTTCCCAACCTGGAGAATACTCTATAAAGCTAACAGCCTAGTGAATATTCTTTGGAAAAGGTCACAACAGGCTTTCCCTTTTGTTTACTTCTAACAGAAATCTTTGCACCTACTCTGTGCAAGGGACTTGTCTTGGCTGTAGATACTAGCATCTATGGCATACCATTAGGGAAAACTCGAGATGTGCTATTTACCAAGCCTACGTTAGTCTGGGATCACTGCCATTCAAAACTTAATTCAACAGTTCAGTTTTCCCTGAAGCTTTACAAAATTTGTTTCAACTATGTATCGAAAATTATCTTTCCTGTTCTACAGGAACCATACGGTATAATTAGGTAGTGGTTAGCCCTGAGCAACCATATTATTACTACTGTACTAGTTAAGCTACTACACTAGTTGGAAAAGCAGGATACTATAAGCCCAAGAGCTACTACACAAATAGCAGTGAAGAAAGAAAATAAGAAACAAACTACAAGAGAAGTAAAGAGCAATTAAAAAAATTTTAAAACTGTAAAATTAAAATACATCTTTCATATATACACTAAAAAAAACCGAATTAGAAGAGAAACAAGATAGCGTGCCAGCGTGTATCCAAAAGCGAGGGTACTCGACCCTAAGACATTGGAAGACCATGCCACATAGGCTATGGCACTAACAAAGACTAGAGAACAATGGTTTTATTTTGGAGTGTCCTCCTCCTAGAAGAGCTACTGACCATAGCCAAGTGTCTTCTACCCTTACCCAGCCACTGAGCAATTACAGTGCAGTAGTTAACCCCCCTGAGCTAAGAACTGTTAGGTTATCTCATTGTGGTTAAGTGTATGAGGACAGAAGAGAATGTGGAAAGAATAGGAAAAGGTATTCAGTTTATGCGTAATCCAAGGAAAAAATTAGCAAAAACCAGAGAAAAGGAGCCAATATAGTACTGTCTGGCCAGTCAAATGACCAAATATCAGGAAGTGGAGGGATATTATGATTCATTCTGCCAGATAGGTGTTCTGTTTCCAAATCTTGTGGTCCTAAGAGCAGACCAGACCACAGAAAGTGAATTTTGCCTTAGAAGGACCTTAAGTACTCTTGATAGCGACATTAATCACCTTTTAACAAGAATGACAATGTTCTCCCAGAAATGACTCCCTTGGACACAGGAATTACTAATAAATTCAGATAAGACATTTAACTACTGGACTAAAGGCCTTAGCCTGTCCAAAGGAAATTACTTGGGGGAAATATTTAGTTTTAAGGTATACATGGACAGAAAACCAGGCTTTGAGAGGGAAGCAATATGAATATCAGAAGTTTCATAAGAATTGAGGAAGATTAATATCGATAATACATAAGCCTTAGATCACATTAACTTTTCAATTATTTATTCCCTTTTCTATTTAACTATGCATCTTGGTTGCTGAAAAATACAAAAGGTTTACCTTGAAAGTATTGTTGGTAGTCACACTGCGGCGGTGATTGCGAAACTTTATGAGGCAACTTCATCTGAGACTGCTGAGAAACTTGTGAATCCCCAACACAGCTACTCTCGGCATTTGATAAATATACTATACTACTGCAATTAAAAAGATAAAAGATTCTGTAACAAAAGTCAAACATCAAACCTTGAGAACTTTCTTTTAAAATGGTAGACTTTAAACAAATGAATTTTAAAAAATATAAATCCTACCGCAAAGTTTCTCTTCACACAATTTAAATTCTTATATAATCAATTTATCTGACTGGAGAATAAATCTTAAATATAATATTACCATATTTTTTATACACAGATTTTCAAATTCTCATACAGACAAGCAACACACTGAAAGCTAATAGCAGTGGGATATAGCATTAAATTTTGGCTTGGTGGTCTAGTTGAAATAGCTTAATAATCATCTTAATTAAAATACATAGATCTTTGAGAAAAAATAAATTACTACGCAATATGTATGAGAAAAAATAAATTACTATGCAAAATGTAAGATAGTAGCACACACTTGTAAAGTAGATCTTCGAGAAAGATTAAATAGATTACTAGAAATGCAAAGCAATGAATATTAGAAATAGAGTAAGAAGACAATTTACTGAGAAGTTTGAGGCCATTGTCACAGCCACTCCTCAGGATTTACCAACAGAATTAGAATAAAATCTAAGCTATTTAAGATTAAAGTTTGGAAAATGTAGAAAGAAATTATCTAAGATATGGAATATAAAAAGTAACAAAAACTTCTCAATAATGGGAGCAGTAAACCTTATAGGGAGAAAAAAAAAAAAAAAAAAAAAAATACATTCATAGATGTACAGTAAAACCTTATCCACGGTCACCAGTCCCTCCCCAAAAATTACACTATGCTCAAGTATCAGCACCATTTTTTCATCAAAGGAATTCAAGTTACAGATAAGAAAATATCCTTGTCATTAAATCAAAAGCAGTGGCATTTAACATGTTTTAAAAATGAAGATAGTAGAGTGGAAAATAAAGGATATTTAAAATAAACAAATCAGACCTTAGGTTAATTAGAATAAAAAGAAATTACAAAAGTGCAATACTTGGCACTTATCGATTAGTACTACATACTAGAATGATCAAACAAGACCAACAAGGACTATACACTCTTTAAGAAGCTAACATACCTGGAGGCTGGCACACTTGGTAAAGGTGGAGATGAACTATTTTCCCGATTTAACACCAAAATCCTCTTTGTTCCACGACCTCTAACAGCAACTAAATCTCCAAGAGACTGAACTAAGGCCACAATATTGGGAAATCCATATGTAGCTGGACGGCAAGCAACACCTGTAATTTTTTGCATTGGATTTTAAGTAATTTTCATAATATTTATTTCATCAACTCACTTTCATAAACAATATTTGTTAAACTCTAAAATCCAAAGCACACTCAAAGAAATATTATATACCAATACCAAAATGCCTTAAACTTTTCTTTCCTTCATTGACACCCTTTACTTCTACAGTTTACAGTACAGTATTCATCGTCAACAAATTTTCAGCCATCTTCAGCCACCATCTAAAAAGAAAAGCAGGAAGAAAACATTTTGCAGTCAGTAGCCTGTGCATGTAAGCAACAGTTTTTCAATCCTTGTCCTTTGAATCCATGATGTTACTCCTTATTAATTAAAAATTAAATCAATATTTTTTAATTTACATCCAGCAAATTTCTTCCGACATGATCTTTTTTCACTCGAAGCAAAACTGAGTTCACCTTCCCACCTCTAATGAAACATTTACTGTATATGGGTCGCTTTCTTAACCAAACGTTTAATTTGGTTCATCTACTGTTGTCGTAAACTTTACTGATAATAGTTCCTATCCTCTCCATTCTACACCAGGTCACTAAGGCAAGATCCCAAGGAAACCCCTTCCTTCACTTATTAAATGGTTTCCCAATTACATAACTACCAGCCGAACTCGGTCGAGTCCTTCGTCAGGCTGGGTGGAACGTAGAGAGGAGAGGTCCCCTTTTCTGTTTCATTTGTTTGATGTCAGCTACCCCCCAAAATTGGGGGAAGGGCCTTGGTATATGTATGATGTATGTATATCTACCAAGAAAGGACACAGCCAATCCTTAATGGCCAACATAGTTTATCTAATATTTTCTGATACACAGTGTCTATCCTCAGTTATTGCAATAGTCCCTCTAGTGTGTAAAGAATTCTGTAGATAATATAAGATTCCAAACTAAGGTTTTTTATCTTTTGCTTTTAAGAATTAACCTTAGAACTTAATTGTTTAATACTTAATGTACTTACTGTATTCGAATTAACGTGTACCACACTCAGTGAGATGGCACAGGGAAGAGACAAGGCATGAATTCATTGGTATACTATGACAATCTTGTATCTCAGAATAGCAAAAGAAAAATACTCTCTTAGTATAGTACACCGTACAATCACGCTATACTCACCAAAACGGTCCAAATATGCAGTGTCAAAGTTTAGAAGCAACATTCTACCACCAGCTTCATGTAGTAGAGTCAGCATGTCCCTGGCAAATACCTGAACTGGCACCAACCGAATCTTGGCCTCATCTTCCTCGCCTTCAATCTGAAGTTAAAGACGAATGATCTTTATTCAACATATATTCATGAACTTATTGGATTTAATATATGAATTTGGGTCATAAAGCCTAGCACTGGGGCCTAGGAGGTCATTAGTGACAAAGTGCAACTGGGAGGAATCACTGCAGTTGCAGTGTAAGTTGAAGTTAAGAGGTTGAGACCCCAAAATGCGAAAACAAAGGAAGTGGATATGGATTAGTTAAAAGCTAAACAGCTAGGGACCACATAGGACACTGAAAAAACCCTCAACAGATAAGTCTTTACATTCTTTTGTGGTTAACTAAAAAAAAAGTAAGGCTATGCCTTAGTTTTTCTTTCAATTTGAAATACTAAATAAAATAATTGAATATTTAAATTCTTTTGTTCTTTACCTTAAAGTTAGTTAATCTTTTTGATTGGCATTATGGTGGGCAGAATTTGGGAAGAAAAAATGATTGAGATATGGCCATAATATTTACGTTGGGAATAAAATTGAATTATTTTCAGCCCAAAATTATTCCAGACAGTCCCTTCTTGAAAGTTCTTTCAAGTAATATATATATAAATCTAAAAGTCTTGTAATCATCTAGTACCTGCTCAACATAGATGAAATGAACAATAAAAGGCTTTTTTTGTATACCTGTAAATAAAACATTTCCTAAAGCCAATTTCTGCACTAAGTAAAATATCTGGACACCTTGATATAACAGAACACCCATTTTATGAATTCAACAGGTGTAGATCTATTCAGAGAAGTTTAAAATAATTTGTTCTGAACTTTTAAATACTGAAGCAATAAAGGAAAAGACTTTCATATATGATGGAATTTTCATGAAATTAAGATTCAACGACTAAGGACTAAACGGGTAATAAACAGTTTCAAACTTTTACTAGAAAGGGATAAGAATCTAAATAAAAAAAATTTATTGATACTTACAACCATGATATCTTGCAGATCTCTTCGTACTACATCCAGATTCGGAGCATTACCGAAAGTTTCTGTATAGGTTTCAATGAATTTCGGCAAGTCAAGAGAGCAACCAGGCTCGTCCCAAAGCAGCTTGCGTGCTTGGACCAAAATCTCTTGAACATAACTCCTATCTACCAGAGTTACCAAGGGTTCTTCGCCAGTTTCTACAAACTGAAAAATAAAATTTCAATAATGAAATTCTTTATTTCTATGCTCGCTTGATGTACCTGATGTTCACATTGCTTCTTTTCCCGAAGTGTTTGATTAAATTTTAGAAAATCTAATATTAGAGCTATACCCGATTGGTAGATTTAGGTGCATTCACGGTTGGTTATGTTTAATGTTACGAAGATTTCCCCTTTTATATTTTACTGATACTTGCATGGTTTCATGAATCTTCGCTAAAATAATTGATAATACTGTATGATATTATTTACTTGTTTCCACATTGCTTAAAATATATAGGTAATGTTGGTAAACCTGTGTTGAATAAAAATTTCAAAATTGTTTTTTATATAGTTTGAAATAATTACTATTAAAATTTTTTTCTTATGATTCTTATATAGATTTGATATTTGTGTATCTATGTTAGCTTTATTCTGTTTGATAGAGCTTTCAATGATGAAAAAAAAATTGTTTTTGAGAAACGCGTTGTAGTTGCCAGTTAGTGAAGTTCGAACGAAATCCTCTGAAATTTGTTGCATCAGTTTTAGACGTCGGCTGTACTAGCAATAAAATTAGGTTAACCCCTTCACTACGAGGCTGCAGATCCGCTACGAGCTATTTACGAGATTTGTCATAATCGGATATACTTACTCACTTAATCTATAATAACCTACATTTCATTATTTATTTGTTATAATGTTGATTACAGAATAAATTTGTCAAAATTGTGCTTTATTTTCCATTGTGATCACGTAATGCTACTTACAAACAAAGCTGAAAACAACAGATTTTTAAAAGGTGTCGACAATACAAAACACCATTTTGAACAAACTATTTTGTTTAAAAGCACTTACTTTACAAAGAGCAATTATTTAATGATCCATCGAGCCATCCAACTTGGTATTGTGGTAATGCAATGGTTAAGCTGTAGAGGGAATGGTGTAAATTAGGACAGAGAGTCCGAGAGGAACTTTTCTCTAAGGAGAAATGAACATTCAGATTCCTTACTGAAGGAAAACTTGCTAGACCTGACTATTGATGAAGTAACTTGCTGCCCCCCCGAGAAGGTTTGCTGACCTTTGAAAATAAGTTAGATAAGCTAAAACCTAACCAGATTGATCACTATCTTGGTTGACAAGAGCATGGCGTGTCATCATTACCCACTCGATAAACCAAAAATCACAAATTGCAATCAAAGTATTAACCAGACCCAGCGTTGCTTAACTCCCTGACGAGACGAGAACCAGTGTTTATACGAGATATGGCCAGCGACTTCTGTCTGTAATACCCTTCTACAAAAATTACTTTCCTTGGCCTTTGCGAGTCACGCAAGGCAGCCATTCTGATAACAGAGTATAAGCTTTATCACTGGGCAGTGTATACAGGTAATCTCAGTCTTCATAAACAATAATTAAAGGTAGAGGGCTCTGTTCCTTTGTTAAGGGTGTGTATTGTTCAAAGTGAAAGAAAATGGTTAAAATTTAAAATTCTAAAGGGTAAGCGTTTATTAAACCATGCGTCTGGAGACAAAGCAATATGAACTTCAGGGTAGATTCATAGAAATAAATGACCAAATACATGTGGTAGAAGTTACAAAATACTATGTACAATAAAGGGTAATCAATTAGTTCACCAAATGAAAATTTAAGGACAAATTTCTAATGAGCCGTTTTGAAAGTTTCTTTATTCTCTAACAGCTTTTAAACACCTTAAAATGAAAAAAACCAAAAATTAAAACTGCAGAACTAAACATTTTCATAACTAAAATGTATGGACCACCATGAATGGAATGAGAATATCTACCTTCACATGATTCCTTAGTTTCCCAATGAGCTCTTCCAATGTTGTAGACTCATAGTGACTGGGTCTAAGGGAATAACCATAGTATTTAGTGAACACTTGGGTAAGTGCTGATATTTTTATGACCTGCCTTGGTGCTCCTTTAACAACTGCTGCAATCTGATCTCCCAAAACTTTTATGCGCTCCCGTTCCACTAACTGAAGCAGCTTTTCACCATCCTCTTCATCATCAAAAACCTTTTATGAAATACAAAATATAAAAATTCTAATTCCAAGAATACCATAGCAACTAAATATAAACTGTCCAATAAATTTGTGATGAATCAGACGGGCAAACTTTAACTGAAAAGAAATCTTAAACAACCAACATTAAGGATAAAAACTGTTAAACACAAACACAGAGGGCTTTACCAGTAAAGTATCCGGAATAGCTTCGAAAAGTTCAATCAGCTTGCTAAATCCATAATCTGCCACTCTACACTGTCTCCCAAAATGATGGTGATATGCGGGAATGAAACGATTGAACTGCATCTTACACTGTGGGGAGTGACGGAGCAATTCTATTACTTCAGCAGCAAACTGACGTGTTCTCTCAATCTCCTCTGGGGTTTGCTCCCTTTTGGGCATGGCTATCGTGGTCTCCGTTCCCGATCGTATAACCAACACAGTGGTCTCACTGACCTCACTGAGTAGGTCTTCAAAATCGCATACTCCATAGTCAACTACATTCCAAGGCTTAGAGACAGCCTTTTCGTATGCACTTGGAAAGGCTTCCAAGGTGATGGACTTTGTGGGTTGCCCCTTGAGCACTCTCAAGAGGTCAGAAGAGAATCTCTTAATTTGAGCTTTGTGAGCTAATGTAAGAACTCTTTTATTACCATCACCCAAGACCTGGACAACATGGGGAAGAGAATCGAACAAGTCTGCCAACTTGGTGAACCCATAGTCAGCTACTCTACACTGACGTCCAAAATGGTGGTGATATGCGGGAATAAATCTAGAAAAAGCTAACCGACAGAAAGGAAAAGTCTTGAGCAGATCCACAAGTTCTCGTGAAAAAAGTGCCAGTTGACCAACTAATGGGGGACTCACACACCTTGCAAGCTCTTCCGCTTCATCAGTTACTTTGTTCTCAAGCCACTGAACAAACTTAAAACCACTGCTGGCCATTATGATACAGACACCAGGTAAACAAGATACAAGGTGCTCAATTGGTACTCCATTTTCATCTTCTTCTAAAGGTCCTATCTCAGCCTGATAACATTCAACCATACTTGCCAATGGGATTGTACCGGAGTGAGACTGTAGTAACGAATGAATACTTGCAGCAAGAGAGCGGAGACTCATGTTTACGTTTGGAAGACTGATACTTTGGTCTCTTTCTGCCCAGCCCACACTATCATCTGGTTCACTGCTGTGAGTCCTACAAAATCTGGATGCCATTGTACCACTCACTTCATCTTTATCTTCTTCTATAAGAACTGGAGAACTGACATGGCGAAATTCTGGATGAAGAGATACCATCCTACCTGTGCTGTTATCAGAAACAGTTACAATGTCTCTCATGTTGTACAATTCAGATACGCCAATTGTTTCATGGAATCTTTTCTCGTACAATTCTCGAAACTTAAACAAGGGAAGCTTCTTTCCAGGAACCTCTTGGAGTAGGGCAATTACCTTTGACCTGAAGAAATGAAAAATTAGGCAATTAAAATAAGTGTCTCTACATTGAAAGACTTTAAGAGAAAAATTTAGTTCTATCTTAATTATACAATATTTCTCTGCCTAAAATAAATCTTGTCTGCACTATGCATTGAAATAAACTTAAAACTGAAATGCTTAATAAACAGTTATAAGAGGAATTTACAAAAACATTAATTAACTATGACCACAAGGACATAAAATTTACAAATTTATCAGCAAACTATAAACCATACCATGCAAAAAGGGTTTCTTAGAAGTACAACACTATTTTGTAGAAGTTCAAATGAGAAAAAAATATATTTCAGGGAGTTAATGTACTTTTCTGTGAAAGGCTAAAATAGGGAATCCAAAAAGACAAAAAGTACCAAAGAAATATGATCCTTCCTGCTCAAGGTCCAGCGTCTTAACATGCACAGCACAGACTTTGTGACTACAAGGAAGACCTTCAGATTCAGGCTCTATTGAACCTTTATCAAATAGATTTTCACTAATGGGGATTCTTGAAAGGATATTTCTCATCTCACTTTTTTATTGTTGAAAGAGTGCAGTAATAAATGTTTAGGATATTATGAAGCCATTTAATTTATTTTCTAGAGAAAGACAGCAAAACCTTTACAGTATAATTCAACAAAATTCCATCCACCATACCCACATTCATATGCTGGTGGCAAAAATTTGTCTCTAATCAAGAATTCTTACCGTTTCAATTCAGGAGAAGGTTGATTATGGTTCACGTGGGATATAATTATCCTTTTAGCACCAATCTTTTTCCGATGCAACTGAGATATAGCATATTGAGCATCTTGCTGTGAAGGTACCCTCAACGTTGCTGCCAAGTTTCCATCAGACTGGATGAACACAGAAACATGGAGCACCTAAAACAAACAAATGGGTGGTAGATAACTGAGCCACTTTCATAAAATGACCATGAAAGTCTCTTTAGTAGTGAATTACTGGCTAATACTACTTCCTTAGCAGGTTATCTGCAATTTTACCACTAAAACATTTAGATATCAACAATGAGCTATGTGAAAGACCCATACTTAAAATATTCTAAAGAATTTATTTCTTAGTTTTCATTTTAAAAGCAAATAAAAGCAATTATCCTCTAAACAGCAAGAAGAAAAAAAGAAAAGGATTCGCAAAATTTAACCAATCTACCTTACCATGACATGATCCCTGAAAATTGTAAAGAGGATGCGCTTCATTTCTCTTGCATCAATATTCTGATCAAGATTAGTAATCTGCAACTCTACTGGAATCTGTGGCACACTTGAATGGCTGTTGTCCTGCAAAATTTCAAGAATGTGTTAGTTGATTAAACCAATTAAACCTATTAACCTAGGAAAAACTAGAGCAAGAATACACAAATACCAGAAGATATTCCATAATAGGCTCTTATTTACTGTTGTTGTTACACAACAGATACTTTCCCATAATTAAGAAGATCGGAATTTAACGTCTTTTTAGGGGAAAGGTGAAATAAAAAATACCTTGCAAAGTATAAAAAATGAAATAGGGGATTTATCAATTAAAAAATCATCCCTTTCTAAGTTTACAATGAAAAATAAAAATTACAGTTTTAAAATCCCCTATACTCTTAGCCCTCCCTAACTGCAGGGATTGCAATCAAGAATCTTGTGCAATAACCTGATAACAGTTATTTGCAGAGGAATAGTTTTATTCTAAAGAAAGCTATTTAAAAGGTAAAAATAACACAAAATAACACCAGATAATACAAGTGTGTATAACCAGAACTTTCCCACGGGGAGTGACCCTGTTAAGGTAAGGCTGCAACAGGTGTGCAAACTGTCAGGATAACTGCGTATAAACAACATGAAAATACCTAATCTAAGGAGCCTCGTTAATAAATTCTAAAATTAATATGTATATTTCAGCATAGCTGAAACGGCCATTGAATAGTTACCAAGGTAGTTGGTTTATAAAAAGGGGTGCAAGGGGGAAGCTTATTGGAAACATCTCTGCCTGGTGATTTGCCCGACATGGGGTTCAAATCTGGCTAAAATTAGTGTTTCTTGTAGCGTCTGCAACTTCATCATTATTGAGAGCTAAGGATGGGGGTTTTGGAGGAGTCTATAGGTCTACCTGCTGAGTCATCAGCAGCCATTACCTGGCCATCCCTGGTCCTAGCTTGGGTGGAGGGGACTTGGACGCTGGTCAAATGTATACATGGTCAGTCTCTAGAGCAGCGTCCTGCTAACTAGGAGACTCACTGTCCCTTGCTTATGCCATTCATGAGCAGTCTATAACCCTTTTGTCTTTAGGTCTAGGACAGAGAGAAGCTAAAGTTTGCATAGCTAGGTACATACAAATTACTTTAGAAGAAACCTTTAATTCATTTAAATGTTATTTTTATAATAAAATAAATTTTTGAATATACTTATCCGGTGATTATATAAGCTGCAGCTCTGCTGCTCGACAGAAAACTCTACGTTAAAAATCCGCCAGCGATCGCTATGCAGGTAGGGGGTGTACTTCAACAGCGCCATCTGTCGTGCAGGTACTCAGTACTCATTGTAAACAAAGAACTCAATTTTCTCCTTGGTCCACTGCGTCTCTATTGGGGAGGAAGGGAGGGTCCTTTAATATATAATCACCGGGTAAGTATATTCAAAAATTTATTTTATTATAAAAATAACATTTTTCAATATTTAACTTAGCCGGTGATTATATAAGCTGATTCACACCCAGGGGGGTGGGTAGAGACCAGCAATAAATGTTTACATTATTATGAGCTAAGGATTTTTTATTTCATTTTAGCAGTTATCAAAATAACAAACAAAATAAATAAGTACCTGGTAAGGAAGTCGACTTGAACAATTACTCTGCCTTTTTAAGTACGTCTTCCTTACGGAGCCTCGCGATCCTCTTAGGATGCTGAGCGACCCCTAGGAGCTGAAGTATCAAGGGTTGCAACCCATACTACAGGACCTCATCAAAACCTCTAATCTAGGCGCTTCTCAAGAAAAGAATTTGACCACCCGCCAAATCAACCAGGATGCGAAAGGCTTCTTAGCCTTCCGGACAACCCAAAAACAACAATAAAAACATTTCAAGAGAAAGATTAAAAAGGTTATGGAATTAGGGGAATGTAGTGGTTGAGCCCTCACTCACTACTGCACTCGCTGCTACGAATGGTCCCAGGGTGTAGCAGTTCTCATAAAGAGACTGGACATCTTTAAGATAAAAAGACGCGAACACTGACTTGCTTCTCCAATAGGTTGCGTCCATTATACTTCGCAGAGATCTATTTTGTTTAAAGGCCACTGAAGTTGCGACAGCTCTAACTTCATGTGTCCTTACCTTCAGCAAAGCTTGGTCTTCCTCACTCAGATGGGAATGAGCTTCTCGTATTAACAGTCTGATAAAATAGGATAAAGCATTCTTTGACATAGGCAAAGATGGTTTCTTAACAGAACACCATAAAGCTTCTGACTGTCCTCGTAAAGGTTTAGTTCGTCTTAAATAGAACTTAAGAGCTCTAACAGGGCATAAGACTCTTTCTAGTTCATTTCCAACCATATTTGATAGGCTTGGAATATCGAACGATTTCGGCCAAGGACGAGAAGGTAGCTCGTTTTTGGCTAGAAAACCAAGTTGTAAAGAACATGTAGCCGTTTCAGATGAAAATCCGATGTTCCTGCTGAAGGCGTGAATCTCACCGACTCTTTTAGCTGTGGCTAAGCAAACCAGGAAAAGTCTTTAAAGTGAGATCTTTAAAGGAGGCTGATTGTAGTGGCTCGAACCTTTCTGACATGAGGAATCTTAGTACCACGTCTAAATTCCAACCAGGTGTAGCCAAACGACGCTCCTTCGTGGTCTCAAAAGACTTAAGGAGGTCCTGTAGATCTTTGTTGTTGGAAAGATCTAAGCCTCTGTGACGGAAGACTGATGCCAACATGCTTCTGTAACCCTTGATAGTGGGAGCTGAAAGAGATCTTTCTTTCCTCAGGTATAAAAGGAAGTCAGCTATTTGAGTTACAGAGGTACTGGTCGAGGATACTGATACTGACTTGCACCAGTTTCGGAAGACTTCCCACTTAGACTGGTAGACTCAGAGTGGATGTCCTCCTTGCTCTAGCAATCGCCCTGGCTGCCTCCTTCGAAAAGCCTCTAGCTCTAGAGAGTCTTTCGATAGTCTGAAGGCAGTCAGACGAAGAGCGTGGAGGCCTTGGTGTACAGTGAACCCTCGCTACTTCGCGGTTCGACCATCGCGGATTCACCACTTCGCGGATTTTTTCCATAACCCATATATATACAGTAATATATATATATATATATATATATATATATATGTATGCATGTATTTATGTATATATGTAGGTATGTATATGTGTATACATATAAATATATATATATATATATATATATATACACACACACACATATATATATATATATATACATACATATATATATATGTATATATATATATATATATATATATATATATATATATATATATATATATATATATATATATATATATATATATATATATATATATATATATATATCTAAAGTAGGAAGATGTGATGTAGTTCTAAGGGAAAAGTATGGGAAATATGTCTGGGTAATAAGCAAAGCTCTACCTCCAGTTTGTTTCTACATTATGATCAGAGATAAATGTAAACAAAACATTGGTTGCCATTTTTTATCGTGCTTTTTAGCATGTTTAGGAAATGCATGATATAAAATCACCTTTAATATTTGTGCCTGTTTTAGTTTAGGGTACTGTAGTACATGCATTAAGTGTTCTGTACATTAAAGGGTAGTTTGTTAACAGTACTACGTACAAGGGAAGGTTTTAAAAGTCTGAATATACATGTTGAATAAATAGGTAAATATGGTGTCACTACTTCGCGGATTTTCACCTATCGCGGCCGCGACTGGAACCTATCTACCGCGATAAACGAGGGTTCACTGTACCTTCTTTACGTGTGGCTGACGTAGAAGGTCCACCCTTAGAGGAAGAGTTCTGGGAACGTCCACTAGCCATCGAAGTACCTCGGTGAACCATTCTCTCGCGGGCCAGAGGGGAGCAACTAACGTCAACCTTGTCCCTTCGTGAGAGGCGAACTTCTGCAGTACCTTGTTGACAATCTTGAACGGGGGGAATGCATATAGGTCTAGATGTGACCAATCCAGTAGAAAGGCATCTATATGAACTGCTGCTGGGTCCGGGATTGGTGAGCAATATATTGGGAGCCTCTTGGTCATCGAGGTTGCAAAGAGATCTATGGTAGGCTGGCCCCATGTGGCCCACAGTCTCTTGAACACATCCTTGTGTAGGGTCCATTCTGTTGGAATGATTTGTCCCTTCCGACTGAGGCAATCTGCCATGACATTCAAGTTGCCTTGGATGAACCTCGTTACTAGAGAAATGTTTAGATCTTTTGACCAGGTGAGGAGGTCCCTTGCGATCTCGTACAAGGTCATAGAGTGGGTCCCTCCTTGCTTGGAGATGTACGCCAAAGCCGTGGTGTTGTCAGAGTTCACCTCCACCACTTTGCCTTGGAGAAACTTGAAGCTTTTCAAGGCCAGATGAACTGCCAGTAGCTCCTTGCAGTTGATATGCATTGTTCTTTGACTCGAGTTCCAAGTTCCCGAGCATTCCCGACCGTCTAATGTCGCGCCCCAGCCCGTGTCCGATGCGTCAGAGAAGAGAACGTGGTTGGGAGTCTGAACAGCCAGGGGCAGACCCTCTCTGAGGCTGATACTGTCCTTCCACCAAGTCAGGGAAGACTTCATCTTCTCGGAAATGGGGATCGAGACCGCTTCTAGCGTCTTGTCCTTTTTCCAGTAAACAGCTAGGTGATATTGAAGAGGACGGAGGTGTAGTCTTCCTAACGATACAAACTGTTCCAGGGACGATAGTGTCCCTATCAGACTCATCCACTGCCCGACTGAACATCGTTCCTTCTTCAGCATGTTCTGGATGCATAACTGGGCTTGACTTGTTCTGGGGGCCGACGGAAAAGCCCGAAAAGCTTGACTGTGAATCTCCATCCCTAAATACACAATAGTTTGGGATGGGACCAGTTGGGACTTTTCCATATTGACCAGGAGACCCAATTCTTTGGTCAGATCTAGAGTCCACTTTAGATCCTTCAGACAGCGACGACTGGAAGAAGCTCTTAGAAGCCAGTCGTCCAAATAGAGGGAGGCTCTGATGTCCGCTAAATGAAGGAATTTGGCTATATTCCTCATTAGCCTCGTAAACACAAGAGGAGCTGTGCTTAGGCAAAAGCACAGGGCTTGAAACTGGTAGACAACCTTTTCGTAAACGAGTCTCAGAAAAGGTTGGGAGTCTGGGTAGATGGGGACGTGAAAGTATGCATCCCTTAGGTCTAAAGAGACCATCCAGTCTTCCTTTCTGACCGCTGCTAGAACGGACTTTGTTGTCTCCATGGCGAACGTCTGCTTTGTGACAAAGACATTCAGCGCACTGACGTCTAGCACCGGCCTCCACCCTCCTGTCTTCTTTACCACTAAGAAGAGACGGTTGTAGAAGCCCGGGGTTTGATGGTCCAGGACTTTGACTACCGCTCCCTTTTCTAGCAAGAGAGACACCTCCTGTTTCAATGCTCGTCTCTTGTCTTCCTCTCTGTACCTGGGAGAGAGATCGATGGGAGACGTTGCTAGAGGGGGTTTTCGTACAAACGGGATCTTGTACCCCTCTCTGAGCAACTTCACAGATTGTGCATCTGCGCCTCTCTTCTCCCAGGTCTGCCAGAAGTTCTTGAGTCTGGCTCCCACTGCTGTCTGAAGAAGGTGGCAGTCAGACTCTGCCTTTAAAGGACTTGGATCCTTTCTTCTTCCCAAGTCTCCCTTCGGCACGAACACCTCCTCTGCTGGAGGCTCTGCCACGAAAGGGCGGAATAAATCTGGACGCTGGAGTGTCCATCCTGGGTCTTGACAATGTAGGCAAAGGGGTGGCTTTGCGGGCAGAGGACACAACCAGGTCATGGGTGTCCTTCTGAATCAAAGAAGCAGCAATCTCCTTAATCAAGTCCTCTGGAAAAAGGCACTTAGAGAGAGGAGCAAACAGAAGTTCTGATCTTTGACACGGTGTCACTCCAGCTGACAGGAAAGAGCAAAGGTTCTCACGCTTCTTGAGGACCCCGGATACGAACGAAGCAGCAAGCTCACTAGATCCGTCACGTATGGCCTTGTCCATGCAGGACATGATGAGCAAGGAAGATTCCTTGTCAGAAGGGGAGATCTTCCTGCTCGAAGCTCCCAGACACCAGCATATCTTAGAGCGTCTCATGGCTAGCCTGCGGGGAGAGTCTACAAGACTTGAGAAGTCGCCCTGGGCAGAGGCAGGAACTCCCAAGCCGAGAACTTCTCCCGTGGCATACCAGACGCTCGATCTGGAAGAGAGTTTAGCAGGGGGAAACGTAAAGGCTGTCTTCCCTAGACTCTTTTTGGACTGCATCCAATCTCCTAAAACTCGTAAAGCTCTCTTGGACGAGCGAGCGAGGACGAGTTTCGTAAAGGCAGGCGAGGATGACTGTGTACCTAAAGCAAACTCTGACGGAGGAGAGCGTGGAGCCACAGACACAAACTGGTCCGGATACATCTCTTTGAACAGAGCAAGAACTTTTCTAAAGTCCAAAGAGGGTTGCGTGGTCTTGGGCTCGTCAAGGTCCGAATGTGGTTCATCAACGTGTGCCGCATCGTCATCATCAGAGAGTCCATCATCCGAGAATTGAGGAGGAAGCGGCAAAGGAGTAGGTATCGGCTGGTCAGCTGAGTCCGGTCGCACGGGTGCACGCGTGACTGAACCGGACGCAACGTCATGGAACTGTTGCCCAGTCTGTGAGCTGGCAACAACCATAGCAGCGCGGGGACGCACAGCGTCTACTCCAGACTGTCTAGTCTGATGTGGGCGAGCAGAGGCAACCACACTGGGTTGCGGAGGTTGACGCACCGCGTCAAAACAAAACAACTTTGACGGTTGTTGTGCCTCGCGAACGTCAACGGAAGGTTCCGTGCGTCGCTGAACGTCAACATGCGGCTGGCAGGGTACACAGGAACGCATGGGTGGCGGGACTCTCTCAGCTGTAGTGCGCAAGAAGGTCGCCTCAGCGTCCACAGGACGCACAACTGTGGTTGGTTGTAGGCAAGAGGTTGGTGCAGCAGCAACCTTCTCCGCACAACCTGCATCAGAGACTTTAACTGATACTGCATGGTCTGCAGCAAAGACCACTTAGGGTCTACAGGAGCAGGTGCGGCGACAGACTGTGTGACTGCCTGAGGCGGTACCGCTTTGCCTCTCTTAGGAGGTGAGCAGTCATCGGAAGACTGCAGCGAGTCCGAACTGACCCAGTGGCTACAACTGGGCCGTTGGACTTGCGCGGAAGGGACCGACTTGCACTTAAGAGGTCTTGAGACCTTGGTCCATGGTTTCTTACGAGAAACCTCTTCCGCAGACGAGGAATAAATGGGCTCTCTCGTCTGTGTGGGTGGGGCGATCTTGGGTAGATACGCCCGAAACCACGGAGGGAACGTCTGTTCGCTGATTAAAGCCTCTCGAACCCTTTGGTCGTACGACATTGCTTCTCCCCTGGACTTGGGAGCTTGCAAGAGGTCCCGGACTAGGAGGACGACAGGCACGAACAGACGAACCCTCAAGCGCAACACTATCCACAACACTATCACTCACTTTATCACTTCCCACTGCACTCTTACACTTCAGCTCCTTGACGTCCGCCATGAGCTGGTTACGGTCACTAGCCAAGGACTCGACTCTCTCACCCAGAGCTTGGATGGCACGCATCATATCTGCCATCGAAGGTTCCTGAGTGCCAGAAGGGGGATTAGGAGCAACCACTACAGGGGAAGGAATAGGTTGTGGGGCATGAGGAGAGGAAAAATCAACGGAACGAGATGAACTTCTCCTGACTATCTCTCTCTAGCCTACGTGTATATTTCTGGAATTCGATAAAATCGAATTCCGAAAGCCCAACGCATTCCTCACATCGATCTTCCAATTGACAGGTTTTATCCCGACAATTGGAACAAACGGTGTGAGGATCGATAGAGGCCTTCGGAAGACGCCTTGAACAGTCCCTAGCATTACACTTCCTGAATTTAGGGACTTGAGAAAGGTCAGCCATTTTGAATTGGTCAAAGGGGAATTCAAAAACTATCCAAAGTCATCAACAAATAATCAGATATCAAAAAAAGAATGCAAGGATTTATTGAAGAGAAAGCCTGCACAGCGAAAGCTCAAAACTAGAAACGTGTACTTCACCAAATAGTTGTGAAAACCAATCCAGTTAGCAACAGCGAATTAGTAGGTCTTGCCGGTGGCACGACAGAGAGAAAATTGAGTTCTTTGTTTACAATGAGTACTGAGTACCTGCACGACAGATGGCGCTGTTGAAGTACACCCCCTACCTGCATAGCGATCGCTGGCGGATTTTTAACGTAGAGTTTTCTGTCGAGCAGCAGAGCTGCAGCTTATATAATCACCGGCTAAGTTAAATATTGAAAAAGAGAGATTTACTCATTGGATGGAGAAGTCCCTTTGAACAAAACTGGAATGGGCTTTTCTTTGCCAAACAATGTCTTTACTGGTCCCATAAAGGGGCAAGGAAAGAATAAGACTCCAACACCACCTAATAACTAATCACAGGGATGTAAAAGCTGTTAGGGCCTTAGGCAGTAGTGGCTCAAAACGAAAAAAACAGTACTAGAACAATATTTTTCCCTAACAGAAAGATGATGGTGGCTGTGTAAAAATAATTGCATATCAAGAGAAATATTTGACAAAAGACCGACCTATCTTTCCCCTAGTCACGATGAAGTAGTAGTTTCAACTAAAATAGGGTGCTCTCACGTAATTCACCAGCATCAAACGACCAACCAGCGTGCAACCACTGCTGCTGCTATATCCCCTTCAGATAGGAGTAGGAGATAAGAGTTAGTCTTTCTACCTTTCCTGAATAGGACAAATGCATTACCATAAAAAATATGCATAATAATTCTGTGAGAGCTGGAGTGCTACACAGCAAATGAGCAGTCAGTTCAGGAACCAAGGAAAGATTTCCAAGGGTCTGCAAGCAACATCCTATGATACAGGGAGAAAGTTAACAGAAACCGTCAGATAAAATTGAGCACACAAAAACCAGGGTTTAAGCTTGAGTTCTTAATATAGAGATCTTTGGATGTTTCTGCTGGGGTAGAGTCCTCCCATAACACCAAGCATTTGTGTCAACTTACATAGTTAGGATAGGATCGAGCAGGTCACTAGTTGGTATTAAGAGGGAAAATTGGTACTAGGTCTTCGTAACAAACTGTGCGACGAAGGTGACAGAATCCCTATCCCTAAAATGTTTAACATAAGAGCCTGGAAGCTCTCCTAGCTCTTGCCAGTCCAGATAAGAGTTTCTCGAGGGAAAGATTCCTATGACACCCTCTTCAGGTTAGCAGTAGGCACATTCACCAGTGTCCAGAGAACAAAGACCTTTCCACCCCAGGAATAAGTTACAAGCAAGACTACATCAAGCATGGACTACTGCCTGTAGGGGGGAATCCACGCATTCCAAAGCTGCTGCTACTTTTCTTTTCTCTTGCTGAAGCAGATAAGAGTGAAAGTATTTATGGGCAGACCCTTTGATGTTCTCCACAGTTTAGGCGTTGCATTTATCAATGACCTGAAGATAAGGACCATTCCATGACAAAAAGCAAGATTACTCAATGCTCAATTGGAGCATGGACTAGACACAGGTAGTCAGTGCCTACCTAGAAAGTTCTCTGGCCAGAGACATTCTCTACAACCACCTTTGTAGTTAATATCTCTCTCTCCCTCTCCCTCCCCCTCCCTCTCTCTCTCCTAAATGATAAAACTGTACATCACTACTTGAAGCCACCAGTGTCTCCTGGAAGAGACCAAGGAGGTGCACACACTTTCCACACGACCGGAATGGTGCAAGAGGACCCATTACCTGCTCTCGGTAGGTCATTATCTGCCATATCGGACTGAATTGGGGTGACCAAATACCCATTGGTCTGTAGGAGGAAGGTGACTTTCAAGGGCAGTGTATTCCCCATCTGCTACGCCCAACAATGGCACGAGGTGGCAAGAACGATACCTTCATCAGCCTATCATATGGTACTCGAGATCGGTCCGTGTAGAACTTAGACTTGTAACCGAGGAAACAGCGGGGATAGTCTTGCAACTCCAGCTTCATTAAACCACCCCGAAAATGCCAGTCTCATAAGGAACAGAATGGCCCACATGGGTAAGAAACAACTCTACTATTTCACTAACTTTCAACACTGGTTCACATTGTGCTTAACAAACAGAAGGTACCAGATAGCAGACAAATACCATCTCTCATTCCAAAAAGAGGAGTTATAGCAATATGTTCCATGAAAGTTTTATGGAGAAAAAAAAAAAAAAAAACTAATTGTAAAAAAAATACAGAAAATATTTCACTACTTCCCTTGCTAACCATTTTTCTTACTGTCACAGAGGAGGCAGATCTGGCTCACTGACAAAGACTTCATTCCCCCTCCCCAACACACACACACACTGAGGAGGATAATCTCTGCTAAAACACAAATCACTACAATGAAGGCTTTGTCAAAAGAACAATGAGAACACACTGCACTAAACATGGATCACCATCCGGGGAACACAATTGTGACAAGTGGGAACACCAGACAAATAAATGTTCACTATCTGACACGCATGTACTGGCGACATTATATAAACCGAGTCAAATAATTTGCAACGAAGTGAGACTACAGTAGCTATTTCCTAAGACCATACAGGCACCCTCTTACAATAGGTTAACAACACACCAAAATTTAAAAAGGTTTTATCCTCAGAAACAAAATCTAATTTAACAAATGGTTACTTTCGGCGGAGGCACCAATAGACTTCAGAGGAGATGATGATGATTATGACCTTTCTGTACACTCCTGCTGTTAAATGTGAAACTTAAAAAAACTAATAACCACAAACACTAGTCACAAACAAAAAGAGTAAAAAACTATAACAATTGAAAGAGCAGCAACAATACTTCCATACACTTCGGGGCCAAAGACTAAAGTGACTTCGGTGAGAGGCGAGTGGGTGGGGTTTCCCCTTTGTGACATTACCAAAGGTTATTCCAGCTTTGCTGCAGACAAACCTACTTTAATGAAGGAAAGGCTTGTATACACAAATGAACACACAAACTTGTATGTTTACGAAACATTTGATAACATAATAAACAGCATGTTCAATGTTCTGTAAAGAGTAATTAGAAATTCTCTCTCCCTCTCTGAGGAAGGGGAACAGGCGTAGCAGGGGCCTTGGTTAAGGATCTGGGAAAATGTTTAGCTTTTAATATCTTGGTGGGGGGGGGGGGAATAAGTGAATATCCGTATCATTTTTTTTTTTTTTAAATGGGCACCAATTTGTCCAACTGCGGTGAATTTACAAGCGAGGAGCCCAGACTATAAATGACTAATTAACAATGTTGAAAAATACAACTCCTTAAGACTGTAAATGAGTAATTACAGTAGATGTTAAAAAAGAAAATCCTTTTTATATTAAATACTTATTTCTGAAAAAAAAAAAAAAAATTATACTTACTAAAACAGAGCCTTCCGAAACTGCCATGTCTCTCAACCCGTATAAGACTTGGCCTTGAATGTCTAAAGCCAGAGATGGACTCCAGGTGTTTTTAACAGGGCTAACATTATTCCACAACAATGGAGATGGACTGCGTGCTCTGCTGAAAAAGAGAGGGGGATAGTTATATTCTAAATATTAACTTGAAAATCCAAGTAGACAACTATAAACATTACATATTTCACACATTAGTAGCACCTTGTTCTGAAGGGGAAAACCTAATAAATAATCTCCCCTACATATCTTTTCCTATTCAAAAAGAAGTCTTACGATCTGCTACAAGAAAATTTTGAACATATGCCACCAAAACTATCTTTCACAGAAGTAGAGCTCTAAAGGTACCATGAAACACTGGTGTTATCTACAACCCAAAATCCTTCAATCCACAGAAAGAGCTAGCCCAATTAAAAAAAAAATATTCGATTGGTAAATCATGCAAAAAAAAAAAAAAAAGACACCACCTCTGCCATAGGTAAACATTTGGGTAAATCTTACGCAAAACCTTCAAAACTCCTTTTTTAATACATTCTCATTTAAAAGTTCTCACACTACAATCACCGTCATCCAAGAATTACTGTGCAACATTTTAAGAGAACTTGATTATTTGTACAGGTAGCCATAAGCTAAAGAAAAATAAAATAGTAAAAGTAAGTGGTTCCACTTACCATACGCTACAGGGGTTTGGCTTTCCGATTGATTAGTGACAAAATACGAAGTGACACCTATAGAATATCCTTATAGCCTACTCTAAAAAATTCAAACATCCCATGACTAACATTAGTGCCAAACCTAAAATATAAACTGCACTACACTTGTTAAGTGTCCGAGATGGAACAAAATATGTCACCACTAAAAAGTAAATAAATAATGTGGTAGGTAAACAAGAAAAACTGAAAAGTTTAGTGTTTCAGGTCCTACAGTAAGGACTAACCCTGAAATCAAATTCATAGAAATAGAGATTTCAATACTTTTTCTGGAAGGGCAATAAAGTGCTAAAAAAGTTCACCGAAAATTCTATTCATAACCAAACCTTACCTACAGAGAAGCTTTACAAATACAATACCTGAAAGATGAATCCATTGTAAATGTATCTGGTGTCCTCGTGTTGAACGTTAAGCTTGGAGGGGAACTCATTCGAAAATGTACCCCTATGCATAAATTTATTCAAATTAGGAAAATAAACCTTCACAATTCGTAGGGTTATTTTGTATCCTATTCTCACTGGACAGCTTGCAATTCAGAACAGTTTTATGAAAATTACTGCAGTTTTGTATATAGTATGCTTCAATCTAAAATAAAATTTTCCCCTTACTTACTCTGTGAACGTCCCTTTCTGAACTGTTCAGGAGTCTTATCCAAATACATGGGTTGTACTGCAATGTCAGGGTTATTGTCATCACTGCGATTTGAATAATCTAGCCTTGATAACCCATTGAAACTTCCCATACCTAGTCCACCAATAGACTGATTTTGGGGTCTACAGTTTTTCCTCCAATTTCGCTGATTTCTGTACACAAGAACTCCATTACAATCTGGCAAATATAATTATCCTCTTCCTTCATACTCTAGTATCAGCTAAGGATATTGTGCTGTACCAGTCATCACTGTCTAGTATAGGGAGCAATTCTTTGTTATGAAATTTGATTAATTGTTGTACCATAACAGGCATCATTAATCATGGTAAAATCAACTCTAATTTCATAACCTTACGAGTACAAATATAACTGTCCCTTAATGATGTACGTAAATTAGGACAAACTACTTTAGATTTGAGGATTACAATATATCAAGTAAAATTGTCCACCATTTTACAAGGCCAATTTGCTTAAAATTCCCTGCATGTATGAAAAAAATTGTGCTTAAGTGACCACTCTGGCTTTTTACATGTAGCTACATAATTTTACATAATTTTCAATGAAACATCAGGACAATCAACAATATTAATAAAAACTTTATTCTATTTGCATAGATTACTGGGATTAGCTAAAGGAAAAATTTTTTCTTTAAATTACAGACTGGTTATATCTATCCCTCTTACGAATGTGCACAGTACTGCACATCATAGTTTTGCAGTAAAGTGCATACATTCATATATTACATATAGTAAATTTCTCAAATTAACATTTAACAGAAAATTACTATCATAATCTAGGATGCACAAACTAACAAAAAAGTAACTAATAAATTTCAATCCTTGCACAAAGTACTATAAAATTCTTAGTGCAGTCATGCCTCAAGATACGATTAATTCGTTCCGGAGTGGCTTTGGTTTCGTGAAAATTTTGCATCACAGGACGCATTTCACATGTAAATCGCCTACTTCATTCCAAACCCTACAAAAACACCACATTAAATTTTATAATACAGTAAAGCTATAACCACCATGTGATACTGTACAGCCAGATACATTTGAATCATTCAATATTCCTAAACTAACTCTTAACACCTGTAAATTTAGTAGTTATTAGAACATAATGCAATGATAAATGGAAAATAATAAAACATACATTACAATACTGTACATACTGTATTCAAAATATACACTACAATATGTACTGTACTATTATTATAGTTACCCTTACTGTAGAGAAGTAAATTTTCCATTACACATAAACCGCACCTTTTCTTCAACAGGCTCATACTTTTAATGGGTACACTATTTTATTCTCGACCTGGCTAACAAATCCTTTTGTTACACGAGGTGAAAAATCTTTGCATCTTGTTTCGCATCATGAAAATTTCATAGGCAGTAACATTCATATCAAGAGGTATCACTGTACCGTTCAGCAATCCTGCTGACTCAAATGGACCGAATCACATTTTTCCAATGATCTGATGTTATATTTATGGCAATGGTTTCAGTGACTTGGCCAGTCTTCAATCTAATGCTTCCCAAGTTTAACCAAGGAAATTTAAAATCAATCTAATGCTTCCCAAGTTTAACCAAGGAAATTTATTTTAATAGAATTCATTAATTCAATATTTACCTGTTCACCTTCCTCCCTTCCTTAGAAAAACTTTTTTTCATGTTTATCATTAACAAAATTTTAAATAATTATTCTTATAAAGTGGGAGGAAGACATCATGAAAAGATGGAAGGAGTATTTCAGGCAACTGCTAAATAAATAAATAAATAAATAAATAAAAAAATAAATAAAAAAATAAATAAATAAAAAATAAATAAATGAATGAATGAATGAATAAATAAATAAATAAATAAAAGGAAAACATATACGAGAGGATGGACCATAAACATGGGATTAGTAACGAGGTTCTCTAGGAATGAAATACGAGAATGGGGAACAGGAAGGCAACAGGAACAGACTTGATTACAGTCGAAGTTTGCAAAGCTCTAGGAGAGGAAGGGGTAGACATGTGTGATCTAAGAGTAAAATATTTGAAAATGAAAAGATACCAGAAGTGTTGGGAAAGCACATTGATACCTAGATGTAAAAGTAAAAGTGATTTTCAGGAATGCAGAAATTGAACACTTTAAACTAATGCCTTGCAAGTTGAAGATTCTGGAAAGAATGATCAAAGTCAGGCTGAGAGAGGAAGTGAGAATAGGGAAAGAACAATTAGAATCTATGGAGGGAAGCATTGTAATGGAAGGAATATTTTGCATAAGGCAGCTGATGGAGAAATTCATGAGAAAACCCACAAAACTTGAAGCTGGTATTCATAGACCTTGAAATGGTGTACTACAGAATACCAAGACAAGAAATATGGAGATTTTTGAGCGAGTTGTACCAGAAAAGCAATTCAATTATTCAGATGTACAGGAATGTCCATACTAAAGTTTTTAGTATTTGATATATATACAGATTTGAGATGGGAATTTTGCCCTTTCACCTTCAACATCGTGACTGATGCAACAACCAAAGATGTTAGAGAAGCAGTGCCATGGTGTACATTATAAGCAGATAACAGTGCTGTGTGCGGAGAAGAGGGAAGAATTGGAGAGCAGCACTCTAGGAGAGGAATGAGAATAAGAAAGTCAAAGACCAAATTTAAGAGTGCCAGTATTACTAAGGATGTTGCACAAAGCATAAGAATGGATGGAGAAGAAAGAGAGAGTACAGAAGTTCAAGTACGTGGGGGTCCATAGAAGAGGCTAGTGGAAGCATGGATCAAGAGGCGAGTCATCGAATCCAGACAGGATCGAAGGTTGCATCTGGAGCTCTCAGTGCCAAGAAGGTTCCTCTGAGATTGAAGGGGAAGTCTCATAACCTGTTGTAAGACCAACTATGTTATATGGAACAGAAAAAGGAAGAATGAGAAAAACTATAGAAGATGAATGTAGCAGAAATGAGTATGTTGAGATGGATGTCTGGAGTAAAAAGGGAGGATCAACAAAGGTAGTTTTAGTATCAAAGAAAATACAGAGGAGGGGAGGGTTTAGATGGTATGGACACTATTACCGAGAGATCAATAGGTTGGAAGACAAATGGAGATGGCGTAAGAGATGTAATAATTCTACTTTTAGAAGGAAAAACTTTGCCTAGTTGGGAGTCTATCAATATCCTGGGGTATAACAGATATTGAGATGGTTACAAAGAGGACTTCTCTGAACTTACTATGATCCCCAGATAGTAGCAAAACTTTAGTCGTCGTTCTCTGCTGTTGCACTTGTTTCAAAGAGCATTTCTGTGGAGCATGTGGAGTCGTCAATCTAGAGGACGCAGCTCTCCTTAAAAAGGACAAGTGGCTGGCTCTCTCACATTTCTCCACTGCTGCAAAAACTTTGGCAGGAGGCACAAAGTGTTGGTAGGTCAAGGATATGCGAGTTCCTGAGGAAAAGGGCATCCCTGGGAGTCAACTGATTGGTGCCTTTGGCCAGAGCAGTCTCTGCCCTTTTGAGAACACAGTTTCCTAAAATCAAACTAATTTGGTGAAGCAAAAACTTCAAAGCCTTTGTAACAAACCTCACCATTCCTTAAAATGCTTAATCTGGAAATTTTATGTTCTCATGATTGTAAAATAAGGAGTCTGCTCCTGGCCGGTGGCCTAGCCAGGAGCAGGCCTGAAAAACACATAGCTGCCACCTCTATCCTTTGCATTTCTGTTGCAAGAAAAGTAAGAGGGGTAAGAGAGCTTATCACTTGTGATACCAGGGGTGATAATAGCCACCTCTGCATCTAAGGGTAGAGATTTAGAATGAACCCCAGAATCCAAACAGAAATTCCTGTGTTGATAGAAGAGGAGGAGGGAGTTTAGAACACCTACTGGATCGTAAGGTATTCACCCCTGCAGACACTAGTTTGTTTAAAAGACCAGTGTCTCTTGCCCGAACTGATAGAGCCACATCAAACCTGTTTTGGGTATTTCGAGAATGGAAAAATTCTGTATGGTTGCAGGCCTACCCGTTACAGGGGCATGAAGATGATCACAGAGACCTCACAAGCATCCAATCAGGTTCATTATCTTTACAAATGCGGAAGCTTCTGTACTACAAGCTGGAACTTCCAATGAGAATACTTAGGTGGTATCTGAGATAGCCTTGGGCCTGTTCTGGGGACAAGTCTATAAAAACTGGTGCTGATGTAGATAGGTCTGGGTTCTGATGAGGGACTACCAATTTAGGCTCCTGCTTAAAAATAGTTATGAAACTTTCCCTCTTCTGAACATTTTTACGCTCTTTCCCTAAGGGAGAGCAAAGATCTGAAAATATGAAAAGGAATGAAAGCCTTGTTCTCTATTTTCCTTGTTGGAACCCCTGGGCTTATACCATCCTGCTTTTCCAACTAGGGTTGTAGCCTAGCAAGTATTAATAATAATAATAATCATAATAATACAGTGATACCTCGGTAGTCGAACGACTCTATACTCAAACAATTCGGAGTTCGACCAAAATTTTCGAGAAATTTTTGCTGCGGTGCTCGACCAAAAATTCGGTACTCGACCAGCCGAACACGTGACGACCGCATGGGCTTTGTGATGATCGCGCCATCTCGGCCACTCTCGCTTGTTCGGGAAGCATCAGTTCTCTCGAGAGCGTCACTCAGACAACGCGCGATCAGCATTCGTTGTGATTTAGTGATTTTCAGTGCTTTTAATTGCTTTTTTAGCTTTCATATTGAGTCCCAAGAAAGTAATGAGTGTTAAGGGGAAGGAGAAGAGGAAAACAGTGCGAACAACGATCGAGTTGAAGAAGGAAATTATAGCGAAATATGAGAATGGTGTACGAGTGTCCGATTTAGCGGTAGAATACGGAATGGCGAAGTCGACCATTTCTACGTTTTTAAAGCATAAAGAAATGATTAAGAAGGCGAATGTTGCAACGGGAGTTACGGCGGTAACTAAGCAAAGGCCACAAGTGATTGAGGAGATGGAAAAGTTGCTTTTAATATTTATTAAAGAAAAACAGTTGGCCGGGGAAAGTGTTAGTGAAGCGTTCATTTGTGAAAAAGCGTTGCATATCTATGAAGAATTAGTGAAGAAAAGTCCGAGTACCAGTGAAAGTGATTCATTTACATTTAAAGCGAGCAGGGGTTGGTTTGAAAAGTTTCGTAATAGAACAGGTATTCATCGTGTTACTAGGCATGGGGAGGCAGCTAGTTCGGATCAAATTGCAGCCGATAAATACGTGGGGGAATTCGATCGGTACATAAATGAACAAAATTTGATCGCACAACAAGTCTTTAATTGTGATGAGACTGGGTTATTTTGGAAGAAAATGCCAGCCAATACGTACATTACCAAGGACGAGACGAAGATGCCAGGTCACAAGCCAATGAAAGATAGGCTAACATTGTTGCTGTGTGCAAATGCAAGTGGCGATTGCAAGATCAAACCCTTGTTAGTGTACCACTCGGACAACCCCCGGGTGTTCAAACGAAATAATATTTGTAAAAGTGCACTACCAGTTATGTGGCGCTCGAACACTAAATCTTGGGTCACAAGACAATTCTTTACTGAGTGGATAAACGAAGTGTTTGCCCCCCAGGTTAAGGCTTACCTCATTGAAAAGAGCTTGCCAATGAAATGTCTTCTGGTTATGGACAATGCTCCTGCACATCCTCCAGGTCTCGAGGATGACTTGAAAGAAGAATACAGCTTTATCAAAATCAAATTCTTGCCCCCCAATACTACTCCCATACTCCAGCCCATGGACCAACAGGTCATTTCAAACTTCAAAAAACTCTATACCAAGGCCCTTTTCAGAAAGTGTTTTGAAGTGACCAGTGACACGAAGTTGACCCTAAAGGAATTCTGGAAGGAACACTTCAGCATCCTCAACTCTGTTAACATGATTGACCAAGCTTGGCGAGGTGTGACCTATAGGACATTGAACTCTGCCTGGCGTAAGCTGTGGCCATCATGTGTCACAGAGAGGGAGTTTGAAGGTTTCCAACCAGAGGCGGGTCCAAGCACTGCTACCCCTGTAATTTCTGATGACACTGATGTCGTTGAGGAAATTGTTGTCATGGGCAGGAGTTTGGGGCTTGAGGTCGACAAGGATGATATTGATGAGCTTGTAGAAAGCCATTCTACCGAGTTGACTGTGGAGGAATTGTTGCACCTGCAACAACAACAGCAGCAGGATCTGATTGTGGAGCAGGAATCTTCAGAAGAGGATGAGGTAAGGGAGGATGTTCCAAGTTCTCTCATCAATGAAATTTGTTCCAAGTGGGCAGATGTGCAGGCTTTTGCTGAAAAATACCACCCAGAAATTGCAGTAGCAAACCGGGCAGTGCATATGTTTAATGATAGTGTCATGTATCATTTTCGAAGAATACTGCAGAGGAGGAAGAAACAATTAACAATAGACCAGTTTTTCACAAAAGAAAAGAAAGCTGCTACATCAAAGCCTGTTTCTCCTCCAAAGAAGAGACAAAGAAGAGAAGAAACCCCTGAAATAGATCTGCCCACCCTTTCATTGGAGAGAGAAACAACTCCTGAAGGAGAACTACCCCGCCACATCATGGAAGGGGACTCTCCTTCCAAGCAGTAACCTCCCCCTTCCATCCTCTCCACATCCATCCCTGTATGCCATCGAACCGCTGCTCAAAGGTATGTTCACTACAGTACAGAAAATGGTTTAAAATTGTTTTATTTTAGTACAGTAAATGGTTTAAAATTGTTTTATAGGATTTTCTGACCAATTTCATACACATTTAGATAATTATTGTTGTTTAGGTACACGTTTTATTAATATTTTGGGCCTGTTCGAGTGCTTGGGAACGGAATAGAATATATACCATTATTTCTTATGGGGAAAAAAAATTCGGTACTCGAACAAATCGGAGGTCGAACACGGATCTCGAACGGATTATGGTCGAGTACCGAGGTATCACTGTAATAATAATAATAAGTCAAAAACATACATTGATACAAATAATAAAAAACATTGGTAAAATACATGAGAAAAATAAGATAATTTAAAATTATAAATAGTACTTAAAACATTTTTCTGCTGAAAGCAGAGTTATCTAGGTTTAGTTTTGGTTGAATTTTTTCTATGTAAAATGTTTCTAATAATCTCAGCTCGGTCTCAAATCGAGCTTTACATATAATGCTAAAATCAAGATGATTAAAATTGGTGTTACACACTCCGTGGCAATGATCTCTTATAGAGGAATGAGAAGGCTTACCCAGCGGTAGAAGGGTCCTTGAACTAATGCCTCTATGTTCAAAGGTTCTGGTAGTTCGACAAAACTGTTGTCTACCAGAACCTTTGAACATAGAGGCATTAGTTCAAGGACCCTTCTACCGCTGGGTAAGCCTTCTCATTCCTCTATAAGAGATCATTGCCACGGAGTGTGTAACACCAATTTTAATCATCTTGATTTTAGCATTATATGTAAAGCTCGATTTGAGACCGAGCTGAGATTATTAGAAACATTTTACATAGAAAAAAATTCAACCAAAACTAAACCTAGATAACTCTGCTTTCAGCAGAAAAGTGTTTTAAGTACTATTTATAATTTTAAATTATCTTATTTTTCTCATGTATTTTACTAATAATAAGTCTCATAACTAATTGGGAAACCGATAGAGTTGTTTCTCTCTGAGAATTTGATCTGTGTGAGGAAAAAGATCTGTCGGGAGTATCCAAATGAGAGTGCCTAAACTTGGGGGCAGAAGATCATGGCCGTGTGTGTGAGTTTACATCTTCGCACCTCATGGGAACATTGTGCCAGGTTGAGGGCAGAACCACTCTTTCCTGTCTAAACTCTGAAAATTCAGTTTCCTGGATGTTTTATAGGCCTACGAACAGGTTCAGTCACAGCAAGTTTGTTCCGCTGGATAGCGGAAACACCACCTGTCCGCCAACAACATTAGAGGGAGCAGCGGTACATACAAGTGTGCCACCTGTATGTACCGCTGCTCCCTCTAGAGCACTGGTAAAAATCTTCATCACTGTTTCTGGACTGGTTTAAAATTAATATCATTGTTTGCACTTTGTTGTGCAGTCAAACCTGTAATTCAAAATTAGGGGGCATCCCGACAGATACCAGAAAAGTAAAAGTTTTTGGGGAATTTGCAGATCCCTTCTGTGTTAAGTGTCTGGGGGGCCCTTGGTGTAAGAGGAAGGCCTGATTCACAATGCTAGTGAACTGGAAAACAATAAGGGACCTCCAAGAGAGCTGCCTGTTTAAGGGGAAACACCATTATCCTCAGTCACATGGCTCGGGGTCTTCCAAGGTGTACAAGAAGACATTTAAAAATAACTGAAGAAATCTTTGAATTACAGAAATACCCTTGCCCTAAAATATCTGAAACATCCCACTCTCAGTCAGGTATTAATGAAACTTACGTGAAGGCAGTACCAGGGCTAATGACATATATTCTGTATCAGTACGGGTCAAATCAGGCTCACATGATCCATAGAGACAATACATCAATAAAAACAGTTTGTCAACACTGTCGTCATCCTTGGTTACTAGAGCTTCGGGCAAGTTTGATACATTAGGATCCGAGATGAAAATACCGTGTGTTGCAAGAGAGAAAGAAGCAGAAGGAGAATGAGCTCTTAGCCTTCTTGCGACATGCACCATATTCTTCCTACAAAGGGTGGGCAATCCCTTCAAAAATCACAAGTTGAAGTATACAAGCCCCGCTTACCAAGGCAACTCAAACAAACGATGAGGCTCTATCTCTACCAAAATAAGTGTACTGTACTACCTGAGCACCACTATTAATCAAAAGTACTTGAGGATGTTAAGGCAAAAAACACAGCAGAGAGAGCAATCATAGTGGATGTCCGTTTTCTAGCATAACCATTAAAGTGAACAGCCTAGAAGAGGCTCCAATGCTTACCTCCAGTGTGGGTAAACAGCCGATAACCACAAAATGTTACCAGCATCCCAAAAATACTTTCTTTCTGGTCATATAAATGACGAGGTTTTGTATTCACATAGGAATAAATAGTAAATATAATTCTTCTTTTTAACTCGGTGACCACTAATAATATAGCAATAAACCTTTTACAAGGGGGACTACACCATTCTTATACCAGATACTGTATAGAATAACCAATAAGAGGTACCTGTTACTTTGTGACATTACTGAAAACCTGAATTCCAACAAATTTTTAATAACTTACCCAGTATTAAAATGACCATTGTCACTGGCATAACTCATTGAAGGATGTCTACTGTAACTTTTGAAGGAAGAGTAGGGATTCTGTACACCACCTTCAGACATAGGCTCTCTCAACCTCCATGACAGATTGGCCGCACCAACCTCTTCCATACTTAAATTAGATGGGTTTGTATAACCTTTACTGCCTCCAGGTTTCCAAGTGTCAAATAAATCCTGCCCCTTCTCTCGCCAAGGTTGATATGGTAGAAATTTACCTGATTGAAAGAAGGTTAAAATTCAGTTCAAGCAAAATTAAAAACTCATTTCACCCTTTCCCAAATCATTACTAAATTATCACTTCTACAAAATATTTAATAAGATTTGTTAATTCATTGACTAAATGTCATAGATACCATAGAAAAGACAGTTGTTAAATGTACTAAAAGCTCAAAAATTACACTTACCACCGATATCAACTTTTGGAATACCTTCCTTGTCTAGATTCTTTCCAAAGGTACAATATATCTCATTACCATAGACATCTTCACCATCTAACCTCTTCTTGGCCCTAAAACATGAAATACAAAGTTAGTAATCTAAAAAAAACAAACAGCATAGTTATAATAATGAAGAACTGAATTAATCATTGACGACAAAAATTTAACGGAGTGATGTACAATAAATCTACATTGAAAAGTAAGTAACACTTCCTTGGCAAAAGAAAGCTAACAATATTCCCAGATTCCTAAAAAATTAATTTCCTAGTTAATCTTCATTAACTTTAGGCAATAAATATATAAATTATATTTCTAGCTAAATACATAAGCCATATATTTTCTCTATCATCATCCTTTATTTTATCCATTTCCAACCATTAACACTGGGGCAAACCCCCTGTTCAGGAGTTTTCCTACTCCCCATAAAAGCTATTAAAGAGGACCCTTGTAGGAAATTGGAGTTTTGGGTGGGGAAACAAAAACTATAGGGACACTCAGTAGAGGGCAGGCCACCTTCGCCACGGCAGCTTGTTTCCTGACCTTTTGCTTGACCTTGACCTTCTAAAGTTTAATAATTTCCAGCTGTTTAAATAACTGTTAATCCCTGCAAGTTTCATTACTATACAATTAAAATTATGGCTAGGTAGTTCACACAAACAAAAAAATAACAGGGGGTAAAAACATAACCTCCTTCCAACTTCATTGGCAAAGGCAATGAATGATCTGCAGCAATAGTAATCATCATAATACATAAGACAAGATAAGTAGTAGGAAAAATATATGGGATATGTGACAGGAAATTGAAGTACTGTATCAAAATTACCTAATTCACATCACACCCCTCAAATGGTTTTTGCTCCAAGGTTCACTACACTCGCAAAAAATGACAAATTCGTAGGTAATTTGTATTTTTCCTAACTATAAAAACCTTAGCTATTTAATATGGGTAATCACTTTCGGCGTAGCTGAAAAGACGAGCCATTAGAATTTTAACAAGGGTTTACTACCACACCGCTAGTTAGTGGGGGGGTAGGGAGAGTAGCTTGCTACCCCTCCCACACACACCTGTGCTTGAGCTCACTTTGCTTAGAGGTAGGACTTCACGGGGGATAGGGCTGGCGGGCAAGTTTGATTAAACAGCTAAGGTTTGTAAAGTTAGGAAAAATACAAATTACCTACGAATTTGTCATTTGTTCCGTAACTGAAATACAAACCACGCTATTAAATATGGGTGACTCACCCCTTAGGAAGGGTAGCAAGTCCCAGCCAGTACTGGCTTTTGGCTTTGCCCGGGGACTCAGTATCTGAGTGTGTCAGCACTCAACAATAAAGAGTCCCTGCACCTCGCTAGAGCCTTGCTACACAAGGGCTGCGGCCTACGTAAGCTATGTGTGAAGGTATGAAGTGTGACTCATCCTAGGAAGTTGACCTGTAGTCCTTTAGATGGAAACTTTAGACTAGGACTCTCCCAATACCACCTCGTCAGGGTATGGGGACGTAACAGTATTAGCTTAATACTAGAAACACAAGGAAACATGGTTTACCCGCAGTGGTTCGAGGTCAGCCGTGCAGAGAACCCAGGATGCTGCTTTCCCCAAGAGAAGGGAGGATGAAGAAAAGAATAAGGGCCAGACATACCTTTTCATTCATGCAGACTAAAACCGGGTAACAATGCCCTCAACCTTCTGCTACTTGTCCATTAAGGAGCCTGATGTTTTAAACCAGCTGTTGTGCAGCCACCACAGGGCCGATAGAGAACGTATCAAGCCTCCTGTGGTTACGTCTTGCAGGTAGTGGGCTGTGAAGGTCGTCCGACTCTCCCACACCCCTGCTTGTAGAACCTGCGTCACTGAGAAGTTCTTCTTGAAGGCCAGGGACGTAGCTACGCCCCTGACATGTGCTCTAGGGGGACGTGACAAGAGGAGGGTCAGGATTCAGGGACAGATGGATCACCCTACGAATCCATGCCGAGATGGTATTCTTGGTAACCCTCCTCTTAGTTCTCCCAGTGCCCACAAACAATTCCTGCACTTGGGGACGAACTGCAGCAGTTCTTTTGAGATATAGCCTCAGACTCCTTACTGGACAGTAGGAGATGGTCTGGGTCATCTGTTACAGAACGAAGACTTGAAAACTGGAAAGAGCCGAACCGAGGATCAGGCACTCCCGGATTCTGAATCATAGCAACAAACTCAGGGACGAATCTGAACGTTACCTCCCCCCATCCCCTTGAATGGGCGACGTCATAAGAGAGACCATGAAGTTCACCGACTCGCTTGGCCAAGGCCAAAGCTAGTAGGAACAGTCTTCCAAGTTAGGTGGCGATCTGAAGCCTGGCGTAATGGTTCGTAGGGAGGTTTCTTAAGAGACCTGAAAACTAAACCACGCTCCATGGCGGAGGTCTCACTTCCGACTGAGGGCAGGTAAGTACATAACTTCGTATGAGTAGGGAAAGTTCCAGCGAGGAAGAAATGTCCACTCCTTTGAGCCTGAAGGCTAGACTTAAGGCCGTGCGATAGCCTTTCACTGCCGAGACAAAGGCGCATTTCTTCCCACAAATACACGAAGAACTCCGCTACTGCTGGAATAGTGGCATCGAGTGGAGAGATACCCTTTCCACGACACCAACCACAGAAAACTCCCCACTTTGCCTGGTAGACAGATGCGGATGACCTTCGCAGGTGTCCAGACATCCTGTTCGCAACTTGTTGCGAAAATCCTCTCTCAGCGAGGAGATGCTGGATAGTCTCCAGGCGTGAAGTTGTAGCGAAGCTACAGCTTTGTGGAAGCTGTTGGCGTGTGGTTGTTTGAGTAGCTCGTGTCGTGGAGGGAGTTCTCTCGGAAGTTCCGTTAGGAGTTGGAGAAGGTCTGGAAACCATTCTGAGTGATGCCCTAGCGGAGCTATCGGGGTCATTGATAGATTGACCGATATTCTGGTCTTGTTGAGCACCCTCCTCATCAGACAGAAAGGGGGAAAGGCGTATACGTCGATGTTGTCCCACCGTTGTTGGAAGGCATCTTGCTAGAGTGCCTTGGGATCCGGGACCGGGGAGCAATACAGCGGGAGCTTGAAGTTCAGCGCTGTAGCGAACAGATCCACAGTCGGGGAATCGCTCAAAGTCAGGACTTTGCTGGCTACTAGATGATCCAAGGACCACTTGGTACTCAGTATCCGAGACGCTCTGCTCAGATTGTTGGCGAGCACATTCCTCTTGCCTGGAATGAAGCGAGCCGATAGTGGAATCGAGTGGGCTTCGGTCCATCTCAGTATCTCTATTGCGAGATGGGATAGCTGCTTTGAAAAGGTACCTCCTTGCTTGTTGATGTAAGCCACTACTGTGGTGTTGTCGCTCATCACCACCACAGAGTGATTCCGCCAGGTATTGTTGGAAAAGTGTTGAAGGGCCAGGAATACGGCCTTCATTTCTAGCAGATTTATATGGAGGCACTTTTCTGATTCTGACTACAGGCCTGGTAAGATCTTCCAAAGAGTGGTGTAGAGGAAGAGCTAAACAAGTCTCCTCCATGATGTCAAAGTACCTCCTCTGATGGATTCGAGGAGGCAGGAGGAGTTTGTTGCCGGCACTGGATCGGCTGGAGGGGGCAAGCTCGGAGAGATGGCCCTCAACCTTGTCTCTGGCACTCTTAACTCCTTGAGACCAGGGTAAAGCTGCGCTGGCCTTTGAGGGTTTTGAGTACCAAAGACTCGGTCCAAGACCGTGTCCTTGCCCTCACGAGGGGGAATCTCCGGATCCGCAAACCCATCGAGATTCCTCATAAGGGTCAGAACCTACCAGAATGCATGCTTTGACTCCTGCAGCTCCCCTCCTGAAGGGTTAGCAGCGAAGTCTCCTGTCCCCAAAGGCTCTTCTTGGGGGGACTCGTGGACGTTCTCTGAGTGCTTGGCTGGCTCCGGTCTAATCCTCGAGGATGACTTAGGCAAAGTCTTAGAGTCCTTCGACTCCCTCCTGGGAGGGATGCAGGACTCCAACAGTGATGGTGGGAGGCCCTTCTCCACCCCTTCCCGAGAAGACTTCCCAGCGCAAGGTGGGGTTTCCTTCATTGGTGCGATGGGGGAACGCCTCACCTCGCGTGACTCGCGAGGACGGGAAATCTTCGTCCGAAGGGGAGGGAGTAAAAGTCTGGGGTGGTGAGGAGGAGGCCTTCCTCAAGGACTTCCGAGGAGTCAGCTTCGACCTTGGAGAAGTTACCACAGCAGACACTCCTCTCTTCCTCTTCAGGGGAGTAGAACCTGCCAATGATCTTTGGCCCAGCTCAGAGAGAACAGGCTCAAAAGCATGCATGACTGCTCTGACCAGGGACCCAAACCAAGGCTGCTGACTGACAGCGCACTCCCTCTGGAGGGAAGAGGATCGATCGATCCCTAGGAGGAGATACCAAAGGGGGGTTTGTCTGAAAAGATGAAGGAGAAAAGTCCCTGGACCTATCCGGAAATCCTCCCTCCCACCGGCAAGCGCGCCTGTTCTGCGCTTGCGCACAGGTGATCGTTGGCGCGTAAGGGACTTATGCACTAACTTGTGCAAAACCCCTTGATGCCACGAAGGGACCGTTGCCAGTTTTACAACGGGATGTGTTGGCGCCCACAGCACGTCAGCAGCCAGGAACGGCGACGGCAGGTCAGCAGGTCTGGCGGGTGGAAGGTCGGCGTGCCCTTTGTAAGGACGACCTTCCACCGAAGGAGATCGCGAACTATCTGCAAAGGTGTCCAGGGATGTAGCTGGTAGAGTCGGAGAACGACGGCGAGGTTCCTCTGCGGCGGACTGCGGTGATGATGAACCGAAGAGGCGCCTCCTAACACCCTTGTGAGATGAAGGAAGGTCTCTACAGCGAAGAGGAAGGCGGGCTTTATGCCTTATACGCCCTTTGGAGGGCGTGGGGTCTGACCATCAGCAGTCCTCCGAAGAGGAGTCTCTGTGAGCGAACTCCCCCGAGGGGGAGAATCACTGGCAGGAGAGACCGTTGGACTTAGTTCCTCCCTTGAAGGATGTTCGGAGGGGGGAACTAAGCCTTCATCTACATCGGGAACATCACAAGCAGAGGTTTGATATAACCCATCGGAAGCCTCTGCCACAACAACGTCGCCGATAGACAGAGGATCAACCTCTGCTAAAGTCGGCGATTGTTTGACAGCTGCCCCCAACCTTATCATATCAAACAAGGCTTCCTTGAAGGGCAAACCCTCAAGCCCCAAGGAAGCCCAAAGCTGTAACAAATCATTATTAAGAACAGGCATATTTAAATCCTCTCCCAGGGGAGGAGCTGCCTCACTATGGGAGGCAACTCCCTCTCCCAAACCCCAAGATCGGTCAACAGAACTACGGCCTACACTACCACTCGACAATTTCTCGGAAGAAACCGATCGAGTGGGAGCTTCGGAGGTGGTTTGGGCCACGGAAGAAGAGCCCTTGGGACTTTCTCCTTTCAAAGAAACCTTCGAAGGAGAAATATCCCGTCTGGACTACTTCTTCCGGCGCCGAGAAAACCTCTCCCACTGGGAGATAGACCACTCCCTACACTCACCACACACTTTATTCCTATCACACCGCTGGCCCCTACAGTAAGGGGATAAGGTATGGAGGTCCGTCTCGACCGCCGACATATACGTGCCACAAGGGCGGTCAGGTAATCCAGGACACTTACGCATAGCAGAGGCCAACTTCACACACACACACACTGTCAAAGGAAAAGCAAAAAGTATTAGCAATGGTTGTCGAAGAAGGCGAGGGTGACAGCGGACACGTCCGACTACCACCCGAGCCGTGAGCAAAGTGAGCTCAAGCACAGGCGTGTGTGAGGGGGAGGGGGTTAGCAAGCTACCCTCCCTACCCCCCACTAACTAGCGGTAGGATAGTAAACCCTCGTTAAAATTCTAATGGCTCGTCATTTCAGCTACGCCGAAAGTAATTACCCATATTAAATAGCGTGGTTTGTATTTCAGTTACGGAACAAATGAACAATTTCACTGCTCCTCTGAACATGGATGTGATGCAGATGCCATCTATGTGGGTCATCTTTTTGAGGATATTTTTTTCACTTTCATATAAGCAACAAATAGCAATACTGTAGTCATACCTCTCTTCACGAAAAGAATCTGCTTGCTTACAAAATTTTCACGCTACAAAACAAGACGAGAAGAATTTTCGGTCATTGCGAAAAATGTTTCATAAGAAGTAGGTTTGCCAACCAGGCAGAGTAAAAAAAAAAAAAGTATCTATTGTAAGGGCAAAATAGTACAGTACAGTACATATGGTATTGTATATTTTGTGTACATACAGTATTTTACTGCAGGTATTGCATTATTTTCCATTTATTGTTGCATCATGTTCTAATAACTACTTAATTCACATGTATTAAGTTAGTTTAGGTATACTGAATGGCTCAACTGTATTTGGCTAAACAGTAGCATTGTGGTTATATTGTAGTTTTAACAAAATTTATAGAAGTGTTTTTGTAGTGTATTTGGCTAAACAGTAGCATTGTGGTTATATTGTAGCTTCAATATAAAATTTATTGTAGTGTTTTTGTAGGGTTTGGAGCAAATTAGGCAATTTACATGTAAAATGTGACAACACAAAATCTGCACAAAACTAAAGCCACTCCAGAACGAATAAATTTTGTGTTTCGAGGCATTACTGTATACAGTATTGAACAGGGAGCATTTTCGGCAATCAATTATCGAAAGACTAAATTACCCTAAATTTCTCAATAGATTGGACTTCCCTCTTAGAGGCGAGATGCTGGAACTGAAGGGAGGGTAAAAAAAAAAAATGGCTGTTGTAGAAAAATATCTTGGAATTTGGAAAAATAATTGGAAGCTCTTAATTAGTTAAAAAATCCATGTAATGACTACATCATACAAATATGTATGACATATCTGGTTTTGACGTTAATAGTTTATATACGACATACTATCTATTTTGACGTTGTTACTGTTTTTAGATTGATTTATAGTTAATTTGTTCTCATCATTTATTTATTTCCTTACTGGGCTATTTTTCCCTATTGGAGCCCTTGGGCTTATAGGATCTTGCTTTTCCAACTAAGGGTTGTAGCTTGGCTAGTAGTAATAATAATAATAGTAATAATAATAATAGTAATAATAATAATAGTAATAATAATAATAACAACATATCGGTTGGCAAAAGCTAATGTAAAAGATGCATTTGCAGTGACGGCTAATCAGTGTCCCAAAAATAAACTATGAACAGACTTCGACAGACTTCACATTTTTATCGATAGATATGCAAGTTATTATGCTTTGGCTGCTAGTAATCATACAAACGAATATGACAAACTTGTCAGCATCCATCCATTTCTTATAGCAAATTTCAGTTTCGCTCGTAATTAAAGTATATATTTACTGGTAATATATCATAGCAAGCGTAATCTCACCTACAATATTTTGGTAATAGATTATACTCAAGACAATCTCCATTAATTATATAGTTTTTGATATCAGATATAACACTGCAATTACCCAAAGGGTTCGCGTGCACAGCACACCCATGTACTGCTTCTCAGAACAGAGGATTAAGGAGATCACGTCCATTTGTGAGTGAAACTAGCCACAACCAAGTAAATATAATTTGAGGGACGTGATAGAAATGACAGGTTATTACTTTAACTTCACACTAATTACATAAACCATATTTGTACTTTAATTTTACAACTGGTTAGCATTTTTGAGCATTTCTGACCATTAATATTGCTGCAATAAACTCTCTTGGAGTTTCTTTACCTTGAAATTCCAGTTTTCCACAGAAATCCCACATAACTTTCCATGGGGGATGGTAAATACAAATGGTAGTTTGCCACAATATATTTTCCTCCATGGTCCTTTATAAATACTCAACAAAACTACAAGTGTCTTTCCTCAGTTATCCAGATTGATATTCAGTATTGTTTAGAATATGACAGATGTTAGCCTTCTTGAAAACCTAAGGCCAAGTCAAACTTGGGAAACTTTCAAACTTATGGGAGGAACTAAATGTTCACAAAAACCTATTTACTTGATCAAAAGTTCCCCCATAATGTTTGTGAAATCGTCCAATATCCTTAAAATACCATTACCTGCATACTGTATATCATATGTCTGCATTACGGATGTCATGTCATGGCATGGCATTCAATAAAGATTTTCAAAAAGGATGATCAAGTTCCAAAATCGCAATTAATTTTATGGAACCAATCAAGTTACAGCATTTTTATGCCATGCTCCATCAATTTCTCACAAAGCATGGCAAAAACAAAATACCAAAGCAAGCAACACTTGCACAACACTGCAAAGATGTTCTTGGGATAACTATATTCATTGGCATTCATTAATTTTCGATAGATTCACAGAAGTTTTAACTATCAATCATTTAAAAGATATACAGTAGTTGAAAAATCAAATATCTAATATTGGCTGGAACTATAATACCACAAATATATCAAAAGGCACCCTTTTGTAGAATCCTGTAACTACTACCTGTTGCCTCTCAGATGCTTGGGTATACCACAAATTATTAATCCTACATCTGTTTAGGTATGGGAAGAATGGAGAGATGGGGGGGGGGGGAGCCCAAATACTGAAGAAGTGTCAAGTTAGGCTATGGGGGTAATAACTTGTAAATTTAAGCTACAGGACTTATCCGATAGAGGCAAAGAGGTAAGTTGGTGCCTAGGAGTAAATGGGAGGAACACAACCAGTTGCACTATACAGCAAGTTAAAACTTTAAACAACAATAAATAACAAAGGAAGCAGGAACAACGGTAATGCAAAAGGAAAAATGGGGATAGGATTTAAGCATTTGTGCACTTGGGCCTGAAAAGCCACTCACTGTTCAACTCTAGAAAACACTGCAGGCATGAAGAATAAAGTCGAACAAGATGGAAAAAATGAGGGCGTGTAGTTGGTCGAGACCAGCAAAAACTTCATTAGTTGTCAAATAGATTTTATATGAGTGGAATATATTGTTTATCTTGGTCTGAAATACTGTATTATAAAGAAAAATTTACCATTTATAAAATATTTTGACGGCCAACTGCATACAGGGTCACCCCAGTAGGTTAAGTATAAGCTCCTAGGTTAGGTTAGGAACCTTAGGTTAGGTAGCATTCTAGTATTTCCCTTTAAATATGGTTTTTCTACCATCTAAAATTTTGAAAATATGGGTTTCCCCAAAGTTATTTGCATCGGAACAAATCAAAGTACCCACAAATACCCCAGGGAACATTCATTAGGAAATAGAGCTATAGTGAACATTTGCCAAAACATTAATTACCGACCCAATAAGTCTCAACCAACCACACACGCTCCGAAGGAAACAGGAATGGAGAAATAAGCTATACCGAAAAGGTTTCATTGTAGTGTATTACAGGGCAATGTAACCTAGGAAAACAACTACTTTTCCTTATAGAAAAAATTACACTTCGAAAATGACACTCGTTCCCGTCGGAAATTAATAGTTTCAGAAATATATATACATCTATATCCTCCGATAATGGGGGACCCCCCAGTGGGAACTCGGGGTTTTGGGTGGGGAAAACATACTGGGGAATCGATATATAAACGTAAAACAAGCCTTTTCTTCTCTATACATTACTTTCTTGAAATTATAATAACTGAAGGAAAATACAAAACAGTATATCTGGATAAACTTTGGAGGCGCCGTTGCAAAGATTGTGTCATGAAAAAATACAGTAACCAGTGCTGCCAACGTCCGATGTAGATCAAATGTTATTTTGTGACCTGTCATACTACTAGGCTAGGTTAGGTGGGTTTGTTAGGTTCTGTGCCCTTTTTATACTTTTTATATATTGAGTAAAACTTATAATGGAGAAATTATTTAAAATACGCATGGAAATATCTATCATTACTATCGTTAGTAATGTCAGCGTGCCGTTGGTAACTCTGTGTAACATACGTCAACGTTGGTAAAACTGTGTATTACTGGTAACGTTGCTAATGTTATCGTTCGTAGTACATTCCAAAGAGAAGTGACACCGTGCAACTTAAAGTTAGCCGAATTGGTTAATCTGTTTGTTTCCGATTGAAATGAACATGAAATTCGGTTAAATCACGTTATTTACTATAGGAAAACATAAATTTTCTGTTCGAAATCTCACCCTGTAATACAATACAAAATTACCAATGAAAAATCTCCTATGCTACAAACGGGAACTGCAAATTTCAAATGCGAGAAGAGCGTTTTTATCGTGAAAAGCTTATTGGACAAAGCAGGGGTAAAGCTTCGTCAAAATTTTCTAAAAGTCTTAATCACTGACCACAAGTTACTAAAATGTAACTCAGGGAAAGCCTGATGCCCTTCCACTGTTCAGTCAATTAGAGGTTTTTAGTAACAATGTAATAGGCTCCGTATATATGAGGAAAATCTAGTTACCATCAGAGATATGGAAAATGTTTAGGCGTGGGCCAAAACAGATTTACGCTACCGGTAGTAATTTTACAAGTTTTATTGGTTAGGCAAGGCACGATTTCAATACAGAAGCATAAACCATAATACCATCCAAGCCATGTAAACCTACATAAAGTAGTTAGAGCACACGGAAACGGCAGGCTTGGATTGGACAACGAATGCATAAAACTCTTAATCAGAATAACTTCTCATTATAATTTCTCAACTCACCAGGATCCAAATGGACAACCCTCTAACATGTCAATGTAGACGATCGGCCTAGGCAATAAAACACGAGTTGTCAAATAAATGACAACAATAGGCCTTGTAAATTGCACAACAGATAAAACGACACGCGAGGTTTGCCCGTAACACCGGGCACTGAGTTGCCGACGAGTATTACTTTACGTTTTCCACTATTCTGTTGTGTTTATGCTTCTACGGCGATCCTCATTGGTCCCTTTTCAGAAAGCGTGTGTCCTTTGGACCAATCAGCGCACAGAATGGAACGAAACGAGCTTCTCCGCCAATTAAAATAAGGATTAACCGAGACAACGTTTTCGTGAAGTACTTTGCCTGTTTGTATGAAAATTATATTCGCTTGTTATGAATGTAATGTTATACAACTGATATTGAATTATGTTGAAATACTTCAATGGTTCCTGGTTCCTAAATTAAATCTGCAAAATTCTCTGCCAATTAAAATAAGGATCAACCGAGACAACGTTTTCGTGAAATACTTTGCCTGTTTGTATGAAATTTCTGTCCGCTTGTTATAAATACAATGGTATACAACTGATATTAAATAATACCAAAATTCACCAATGGTTCCTGGCTCTTAATTTCAATCCGCAAAATTAGTTGGTGGCCCCTCTATCACAAAATAGTTGCAAAACTCCTAAGCTGTAAATTATTGCAATTGAGCTTTTAATACCTGTATCACAAACATTATTAAGAAAAATCTCAACCTTTAATTGTATCCATTTCTACCTTGAAATCAAATGGGATAATATCTGATCAATTTTAGCAACCTAGTGTGTTAAGTTGGTTATTTCTATTTTAATTCAGGTGCATTGACCAACTTATGTGTAAAGCAGGATCCTTGCTAGTATCTTGCAGCATACCTACGCCAACGTCTTGTTACATTAACTGCCTTAATTCTGGACGGGAAAATAAATGTTTTCTACTATCTTCTTTACATAGGTCAAACAAATCACCACTGTGCACGATATTATTCGATCTATGAATGGCAGAATTGACCATACTATCATCAACACATAATTATAGTAGGCCTACACCAGTCTCCGCATAGCGGTCACAAAAATGAACTCTTATTAATATATATATTTTAATATATGAAGTTTAGGCATATGAAAAAGTTGATAATCGGCGAATTGTGGTTATTTTCTCCTATGGGCTATGTAACAGACTAATTTCATAAGAATTGAAACATAAGGGATGTAAAATATGTAATTCGCTCCATTATTAAACATATGTTGATTCGATTTTGAATAATATCCAAGTATTGCTTACTATAATAAAAATCTTTTCTGTGGACTTAGATGTCTAGTTTAA